>NC_048232.1:68875882-69175882 GCF_002007445.2 Ailuropoda melanoleuca
AAAAAAATAAAAATAAAATGGAAGTTTATAGCATTATAGGCCTAAGTCAAGAAATAAGAAAAATATCAAACAACCTAACCTTACAGCTAAAGGAGCTAGAAAAATAAGAACAATAAAAAACCCCAAACCAGTTGAAGGAAGGAAATAATAAACATTAGAGCAGAAATAAATGAAATAGAAACTGAAAAAACAATAAAACAGATCAACAAAACCAGGAGCTCATTTTTTTTAAAGATCAAATTTGATAAATCTTTAGCCAGACTCATAAAGTAGAGAGAGAGAAGATTCAAATAAATAAAATCAGAAATGAAAGAGAAGTAATAACTGACACCACAGAAATACAAAGGATCATAAAAAAGTATTATGAAAAATTATATGCCAACAAACTGGACAACCTAGAAGAAACTGATAAAGCCCTAGGGACAGATAATCTCCCAAAACTGAAACAGGAAGAAATAGGAATTTTGAACAGACTGATTACCAACAATGAAATTAAAGCAGTTATAAAAAAACAAACGAAAGTCCAGGACCAGACAGCTTCATAGGTAAATTCCACCAAACACTTAAAGAAGAGATATCCATTCTCAAACTATTCCAAAAATAAAAGAGGAAATAAAGCTTCCAAATTCATTCTATGCAGTCAGCATTACCCTGGTACCAAAACCAGATAAACACACAACATATATCTGGACCACTTTCTTATAACACACAAAAACAAACTCAAAATAAATTAAAGATCTAAATATGAGACCAGAAATCATAAAAGTCCTAGAAAAGAGCACAGGCAGAAATTTCTCTGACATTAGCCATAACAACATTTTTCTGGATACGTCTCCAGAGGCAGAAGAAACAAAAGCAAAAATAAACTACTGGGACTACATCAAAATAAAAATCTTCTGCACAACAAAAGAAACAACCAACAAAACTAAAAGAGGACCTACAGAATGGAGGAAGATATTTACAGATGACATAACTGATCAGCGGTTACCCTCACATACAAATACATATAAAGCATATAAACATATAAAACATAGAAAGAACCTATACAACTCAACATCATAAAAACAAATAATCCAATTAAAAAATGGGCAGAAGACATGAACAGACATTTATCCAAAGAAGACATACAGATGGCCAACAAACACATGAAGAGGTGCTCAACATCAGTCATCATCAGGTAAATTCAAATCAAAGTCACAATGAGGGATCACCTCACACCTGTCAGAATGACTAAAATAAAAAACACAAGAAACAAGTGATGGTGAGGATGTAGAGCAAAAGGAACCCTCATGTACTGTTGGTAGGAATGCAAATTCTATAGCTACTGTGGAAAACAATATGGAGATTCCTCAACATGTTAAAAATAGAATTACCATATGATCTAGTAATTCCACTACTGGGTATTTATCCAAGGAATACAAAAACAGTAATTTGAAAAGAGATATGCACCCCTATTTCTACTGCAGCATTATTTATAATAGCCAAAGTATGGAAGTAACCCAAGTGTCCATTTATTCATAAATGGATAACAAAGATGTGGTAAATATATACAATGGAATATTATTCAGCCATGAAAAAGCATGATATCTTGCCATTTACAATAACATGGGTGGATCAAGAGGGTATAATGCTAAGTAAAATAAGTCAGTCAAAGAAAGACAAATATCATATGATTTCACTCATATGTATAGTTTAAGAAATAAAACAAGTGAACAAAATAAAAAAAGACAAAAAACCAGACTCTAAAAGATAGGATACAAACTGATGGTTACCAGAGGGGAGGTGGGTTGGGGGAATGGGTGAAAGAGGTGAAGGGGACTAAGAGTACACTTATCATGATGAGCACTGAGTAACATATAGAATTGTTGAATCACTATGTTGTACACCTGAAAATAATATAACACTGTATGTTAACCATATTGGAATTAAATTTTTTTAAATGTTCAGAAACTTTTCATTAGATTTTATCATCATAAAATATTTTTTAAATGCATGCAATGTATAAGTCAGAACCATACAAAAGATAAGAGTAGAGTGAGAGGGAAAGAGAAACAGTACTTTTACTGTTATATAAACTTCACCTTTTTAGAGTATTGAAGAGTCTTATACTTAAAAAGTAAGACAAAAGTGAATGAGTCCCTCCTGGTGGGTGCAAATTTTAAAGAATTATTTTTCCCTCAAGGAAAACTATACTATTTGACTCCCTTTCACAAGAAAAAAGAAAAAGGTGTGATAATGAGTTATTAGAAAGAAATACTTGAAGTATTTGGTGGCACTTAAGGAATTGATTTTGATAATGGCATGGAAATAAATCTTGGGAATGCTTTCTACAATTTTTAAGGCAGAAGACCATGGGTTAAATGAGTCATTGTTTTGAGCCAGTAGGTCTCCCTTTCTGTGATATACCTGTTTGCACCAAGGACTATCTGTTAGGGCCAGCAAATAAGAGTCTTAATCTTAAAAGAATTGATGTCAGAAATATAGCCTAATTAACAAAGTATATTGGCAACATCTAGGGACTTTTATAGGCAGTGGGCAACATTATTCCTTTCGTTTTATAATATGAAAGTATTCACTCTTACTACCTGCTGTTCTCAAATAGTGAGTCGGTAACAAGAAGCCCTATATGGTACCTACATGGAAAATGGTGAAATAAATGTTTATTTCCATCTGTTGCTTTTTATCAGTCTGTTCCAAGTTACAGTGAGACCAGTAAATCAGCTTGTCCAACTTTTCATGAGGTGCTATTCCAATTACTATATAGACTACATTTATATTCCTGTAACCTTCACCAAGGATCTTTCCTCTCTTACCAACATTGAGTGAACTAGCAGATTATACAATAGGCAGAAGAATAATGTTTAACCTAATGAATGCATGGATAAGTATCTTCATCTACTTTTACTTCTTAATGTCTTGCTATTTACTATTATGAGCTTCCTATGATCCAACCATATCAAATGATTTTCAGTGTCCTAAATGCATCCAACTTTCACTGTGTTACACTTGCCCTCCCCTCAGCTTAGGTCGTTCTTCCTTTAAGTTGTCCACCAAGAAGATGCTACTTACCCTTTAAGATTTAACTCAAGTGTCAGCTCACCTATATAACCTCTACTAAACTCTGGACAAAGTTAATTATCTCTTTGAGCCTTAACTATTTCTATTATATCAATGTCACTATACTGTAATTATTTATTTGCCTCCTCACTGTACTGTATTTATTTACCTCCACTAGATATTGGCTTCTTGAATGAAAAATATGTAACCTTTAGGAATAATTAATCTTTGCATGACATTCATGTAGCCATATTTCTTTTCTATCATTTCATTATCCAGAGCTGAGCTTAATGGCCAAGGATTTTCACTTCTTGCAGCTCTTCTCCTTTGACCAGCATAAATTCCTGACATGATTTCTTCCTATCCCCAACAGAGGCTCAAATCCAACATTGACTTGAACGCTTCTCACACATGAAATGTGTTGAGTAGAGGTATTTCTTACTTTCACGTTTTACTTAAACATACTACTTGCTTTATTTTTAACCTTTAATGAATGACACTTGCCTTATTTGTCACATTTGAACTAAATAGATTATTTCATTTTGTCTGCCAGAGTTAAAGCTTAGGGCTAGTTATTAAAGCCATGCAAGTAAATTTTCTGTATAGCATGAATGACATGGAATGGGGAGAAAGGGAACTCTGAAGAAAGTGAGGTATTGACTGTGTTTGTATGAAAGTTAAAGTCAAAGTGTGGATAAGAAGGGGAATGAAAGCTTAGAAGAATAGGTTGCAAAAGCAGTGAAATGGGAATCAATTGATTTAATCCTCACCTTCTTTGCTTCTAACTTCCAGTATAATCAATTTTTTTCCTCTTTGGGCCTCATTTTCCCCATTTGTTAAGTGATATGATTATACCTAAGTCTTTTGTGTACTTACCAGCATGATTTTTACAATATGCACCTGCAACTATATAAACAACAAGTATTTGCTTAATTAAAAATTAATGTTTTTAGTATAAATGACAGAACACAAATTTCTTAATCCTGCATATTATTCCATAGTCACTCTAACAGAGGGTTTCTCTTGATTGTACAAATAATCCTAGTGCTTTTTTAAAAAGCTGGATACCAACTAATAGTGTATCTTATACAATTATTTCATATGTATTTGCTTCTTAAAATGTTTGATGAGGAAGAGCATTTTTCTTTCTGCCATAATTAAATTTAAGTGTTTAGAGACTGAAAAAAAATAATATTTTAAACTTTAGGTCATATCAAAAATGATCTCAAGGAATACCATCTATATAATTTCAGATTTAATGAGATAGTTATATATTTTTGAATGCCCATTAAATGTATGGACATGAGTGGTTTTTTTTAATTTAAAATTTATTTGACAGAGAGAGAAAGCACAAGCAGGTGGAGTGGCAGGCAGAGGGAGGGGGTTCCCGCTAGGCTTCCCGCTGAGCAGAGAGCCCGATGAGAGGCTCCATCCCAGGACCTCGGAATCATGACCTGAGGCAAAGGCAGATGCTTAACTGACTGAGCCACCCAGGAGCCCCAGGACATTAATGTTTTTAAAATCCATCCATATATACCTAGAATAATAACAGCTAATATTTGTTTAAAGTTTACTATGTGCCAGGTTTTGTAAGCTCTGTATTTATATTAATGGATACAATCTTTACAACACTTACTTTAATTCTGATTTTATAGAGGGGAAGTTGTGGTACAGAGGAGTTAATAACTTCTCAAAGTCATGCAGCTTGTAAGTGGCAGAATCAGGATTCAAACCCAAGCAATCTTTAGCCACACTTAAGAAAATGATGGATTGGAAGACATCTATGGTCCTTTCCAACACTATCCCTCCCTGCTTTTGCTTTTTTTTCCTGGAGCACAGTCTTCTGAATCCTTAAGAGTGTACTTATGTATCTACTTAGTTTAGTAAGTTTTTTTCAAAAACAGTCTAACATAAACTATGTTAGACTGTATTTGATTTTTAGCCTTTTCACTATCTTTTATCTCTTCACAATTAGTTAAAATTGCTCACTTAGCCAGTTATGAACAAATGCAAAAGTCAAATTTCACTGCACTGCCAGAAATAATTTTATTTAGCATTTCCATAGGAACATTCATTCTTGACTATGAGGAGGCTGTATAAGGTTGCCTCTTTCCAAGGGAATCAGTCTGTCCTTGAAATTTAACCACCATTTAGATATTCTCAAAAACAAGAACAAGCACAAAAATTTCCAGTTGGAAAGAGCTTAGATATTATCTAATCCCCAAATCAAGCAGTGACATATCCTTTCCCAGCCCCACTGAATGCTGGACATCAAGCTTTTGGTGAAAGGTTTCTAGTAGCAGAACCCATTATCTATATCACTGTGTATTTTCCTTCACTGGTAAGTAGACCCCATTTCCTTCATGAAATCAGATAAGTCTTCATATATATATATTCCACTCATTGATTTTAGTGTTATTTTTTCAAAATACAAGTTTGATTTTTTTACCAAAGGTTATATATACTTACATTATATGTAATATCCGTTTTTAGTAAAATTTAATATTTTAATACTTGAAGACAATTAAAAATGTATGAAAATGAATATAAATCAGACACGATCCCTGGGATCGGTACTGTTACTAATATCTTGATATTATTTTCTTCTCTTAATATGAATGTATGAGCATGTACTAGTCTTTGCATACATTTCTTTCTTTTTTTACTTATTATTTTATTGAAATATAGTTGACATACAATGTGTTACATTAGTTTCAGGTGTACAAGATGGTAATTGGACAAGTTTATACGTTATGCTCTGCTCACCACAAGTGTAGCTACCATCTGTCACCATGCAATACTACTACCTGTATTCACTATGCTGCAAACTTTATTCCCATGACTTATTCATTCCATAACTGGAAGCCTGTATCTCACACTTCCCCTCCACCCATTTTCCACCCATGCCCCAAACTGTGCCCCTCTGGCAACCATTAGTTTGTTCTCTGCGTTTATGGGTCTGTTTATATTTTTTGTTTGTTTATTCATTTTTGTTTTTTAGTTTTCACACATAAGTGAAGTCACAAAGTATTTGTCTTTCTCTGATTTATTTCACTTAATATGATACCCTGTAGGTCTGTCCATGCTGTTGCAGATGGCAACATCTCATTCTTTTTAAAGGCTGAACAATATTTCTTTGTATACATATACATACCGCATCTTCTTTATCCATTCATCTATCAGTGGACAGTAGGGTTACTTCCATATACTGGCTATTGTAAATAATTCTGCAATAAACGTAAAGGTTCACGTATCTTTTCAAATTAGTGTTTTCATTTCCCTTGGGTAATACTTGATAGTGGATTACTGGATCATCTGGTATTTCTATTCTTAATTTTTTGAGGAATCTCCATATTGTTTTCCACAGTGGCTGTGCCAAATTACATTCCCATCAACAGTGCATGAGAGTTCCTTTTTCTCCATATCCTCATCAACACTTGTTATTTCTTGTATTTTTTATTTTAGCCATTCTGGCAGGTGTCAGGTAATATCTCATTGTGATTTTGATTTGCATTTTCCTGATGATTAGTGATGTTGGACACTTTTTCCTGTGTCCATTGGCCAACTGTACATCTTCTTTGGGAAAATGTCTCTTCAGGTCCTATGCCCATTTTTAATCAGGTTATTTGTGGTTTGTTGACATTGAGCTGTATACGTTCTTTATATATTTTGGATACTAACCCTTTTTTGGATATGTCATTTGCAAGTATCTTCTCCTGTTCTGTAGGTTGTCTTTTTGTTTTGTTGATGGTTTCCTTTGCTGTATAAAAGCTTTTTATTTTGGTGTAGTCCCAATGGTTTATTTTTGCTTTTATTTCCCCTATCTTAAGGAGATATATTTAGAAAAATGTTGCTACAGCTTATATATATAAAAAAATTACTGTCTATGTTTTCTTTTAGGAGTTTTATGTTTCAGGTCTCACATATAGATCTTTAATGCATTTTGAGTTTATTTTTGTGTATGGTGTAAGAAAGTGGTCCAGTTTCATTCTTTTGCATGTAGTCGTCCAGTTTTCCCAGCACCCATTTGAAGAGATTTTCTTTTTCCCTTGTATATTCTCACCTCCTTTATATAGATTGATTGACTGCATAAGCATGGATTTGTTTCTGGGCTCTTTATTCTGTTCTATTGATCTATGTGTCTATTTTTGTGGCAGACCATACTGTTTTGATAACTACAGTCTTACAGTCTGTTTTGAAATCTGGAATTGTGATACTCCCAGCTTTGATCTTTTTCATGATTTCTTTGGCTATTTGGGTTCTTTTATGGTTCCATACAAATTTTAGTTTTATTTGTTCTAGTTTTGTGAAAATTGTTGTTGGTATTCTAGTAGAGACTGCATTGAATCTGTAAATTGCTTTGAGTAGAATGACATTTTAATGATATTAATTCTTCCAATCCATGAACATGGAATATCTTTCCTATGTTTGTGTCATCTTTATTTTCTTTCATCAGAGTTTTATAGTTTTCAGAGTATAGATCTTTCACCTCCTTGGTTAAGTTTGCTCCTAGGTATTTTATTTTTTAGTGAATTATAGAAGGGATCAATTTCTTAATTTCTCTTTGCATTACTTTGTTATTAGTATGTAAAAATGTAACTGATTTCTGTGCATTAATTTTGTATCCTTCAACTTTACTGAATTCATTTATCAGTACTAATGGTTTTTTTTTGTTTTTTTTTAAAGATTTTATTTATTTATTCGACAGAGATAGAGACAGCCAGCGAGAGAGGGAACACAAGCAGGGGGAGTGGGAGAGGAAGAAGCAGGCTCATAGCAGAGGAGCCTGATGTGGGGCTCGATCCCAGAATGCTGGGATCACACCCTGAGCCAAAGGCAGATGCTTAACCGCTGTGCCACCCAGGCGCCCCCAGTACTAATAGTTTTTTGGTGATGATGTGTGATGTGGGTTTGTCATATGGCCTTTATCCTTTATTATGCTGAGTTATGTTCCCTTTAAACCCACTTTGTTGAGAGTTTTTTTTTTTTATCATGAACAGATGTTGAATTTTGTCAAATGCTGGCATATACTTGTTTTAAACTAACTTGGGGATTATTTGTACTCTCAGATTTTCTATGTGTAGTGAGACTTCTCCTTATACTCTACTATATACAGAAAAATCAATTTTTAACAGTATTTTGGAAAAAAAGACATCAACATGATAAGGGCTTCCACTTCCAAATAAGAGACCAGATTTGACCTCCTGCCTAAAATAAGAAAAAAAAAAAGGTAGAATATATGAAATGATGGTTTGCAAGACAGTAGACATGAAGCATGAAGGATAGAAATCTCTGAGAGACAGCAAACAAACAAGTTAAGTCCTATGATTGCCCAGTTTACTGCCTTGAGAGGATTTCCAGGCTGTGGTACAAGAAAAAGGAATCTAGGCAAAGTGGTAGACTCCAGGGTAGGAAGAAATGAAGCTGAAATTGTGGGAAGGCAATGGTGACTAGATTTGTCAGGGCAGAGTATGAAAAGAAGAGAGATGCACAGAGACAAAATGTCAAAGATCTCTAGAAGGACTGCACAGGCTTATGTGGAAACAACTCAATGCTGGGGAAAGAACTACTTGAAAGAATTAGTGGTAAGAGTAACCAGCGCTCACAGGGAGCAAGAATAATGTCTGTTCCCATCAGTCAGATTAAAATTAGGTAAACAGAAGGATATTGCTTAGTAGTAGAGAATAATTAGACTTAAATGTAGTACTGCTATGTTCTGACTTAATATAATCAAAAAGTAATATCCAAAAGGATCAAACTGTTTCCAAGTAATTTGCCTGCACCCAGAAAAAGCTTAAGAATATTTTTGGAACAGAAAAACATCCAGCATCAAACAAGAAAAAATTCACAATGTCTGGCATCTGATAAAAAAAATTACCAGGCATGAAAATGAGCAGGAAATATGAACTTACAAGAAGATAAATTAACCAATCAAAACTGACCCAGAACTGACAGATGTCAGAACCAGCACATGAGAATATTACAATATTAAAAAATCCCATATGAACTCTATTTCATATTAGTTAAAAAGTAGAGACCTGAAAGATGTGTGTATACACACACACACACACACACACACACACCTTCAAACTTCTAGAGATAGAACACAAAGACTGAGATGAAAAATACATTAGATAGGGTACAGGGAAAATAGACATTGCAGAAGACATTAGTAAACCTGAAGACATAGCAATCAAAACTACCCAAAATAAAACACAGAAAAGACAGAATAAATATTTGAAGAAATAATGGCTAAAATTTGATGATAACTATTCTTATTTTTTTATATAACATTATGATGCCAAAATTTTTCTTGGTCCCTATGTATCATGTGAAAACATGGTTCTTAAAGATCATAAAATATTCCCTCCTACGGATATTATATGATTTATCTAGTCCTTTAATTATGTTTGCACATTTTTATTTATTGTAATTTTTCATTATTATAAATGATGCTATAATTAACCTTTTTCTCTACAAATATTGATTTGCATCTGATCCTTCATATACATTCTCTGAAGTGGATTCACTCAGTACGAGGATCTGCATACATAAGCAGTTTTTCAGAAAGATTATATATATAGTATATATACTTTAAATTATAGTATATTTACCACATTATAGCCAATAGGTGTCATTTTAAAAGAAAAAAGGTATCAGTGAAAAAAATGAGAGAAATTTAGTTACTTTTATAGGTAAAGAATATAAGCCCTTTAAAGTCTGCATTTCTGATATTATTAATAGTTTAATTAGTTTCATGTTCATCATAAAAGCTAGTTCATGTCTTAGGCAATTTTCCTATTAGTTTTAAGTGTTTTTCTTAGATCAGTTTGTATGAGCTCTTTATATGTTAAGGATATAACCCTTTATCATATTTGTGATGAATATATTCCAAACATTTGTCTAAGCCTCCATTTATACTTCACATAACGTAATTTCCAGAGTTATCACCTTCTTTAAAATGCATTCATATTGGGGCGCATGGGTGGCTCAGTCTCTTAAGCGGCTGCTTTCAGTTCAGGTCCTGATCCTAGGGTTCTGGGATGGAGCTCTGCCTTGGGCTCCCTGCTCAGAGGGGGTCTGCTTCTCCTTCTCACTCTGCCCCTCCCCCTGCTTGTGAATGTGTGCTCTCTCTTTCTCTCTAATAAATAAATAAAACCTTTAAAAAATGCTTTCACATTTATCATTGTTCACAAGTCCTAAGCTTATGCTTACTTCTCCCTTAAACTGGTATTGGTATTTTGGTTGTAGAATAACCTAAGAATCAAGGTGCTTTGTCCTTTCATTTACAAGAAAATCCTGCTCTATTTAACCTCTCTGCTTCCCTTATTTAAGAAATCTCTTTCAGGGGCGCCTGGGTGGCTCAGCCGTTAAGCATCTGCCTTCAGCTCAGGCCATGATCCCAGGGTCCTGGGACTGAGCCTCGCATTGGGCTCCCTGCTCTCCCTCTCACATTCCCCCTGCTTGTGTTCCCTCTCTCGCTGTCTCTCTCTCTGTCAAATAAATAAATAAAATCTTAAAAAAAAAAAAGAAATCTCTTTCACCTCATAAGATAATTAAAGGTAGTTAAGATTCAATCCAATGGCTAACTACTAGGGGAGAACCTGTGGTACGGCTTAAGGGAAGGGAATTTTCCTTCACACGGAGACCTATTAGCTACACTTGTACCTATTCTTGTAAAAGTTAATGCTTTATTTCTAAAATATGTCTATTGAAGATCTAATTAAATTCTGTTAGATTTATTCAATACCCATATCCAGTAAACAATGGTAATGGAGAGATTTCTGGCCTGAATGCCAGGAAACGCAGTTTCAATGTGGCTCTGTCACCTTCCAGAACTCTACTTCCTCCCCAGCTATAAAACGGGGGCCAAACTAAACGAGCTTTAGAATTTATCTCAGCTCTGAAAATTCTACAACTTATGATTATTTTCTAAAACAAAGATAGCATTTTCCCCCGAAGAATTATCTTCTGAAATTGTGTGTATCTATTTTAGAAAGGCTGGGAGTGGGGAGGGGTCAATTTTTAATGGCTGCAGATGTTTTACAGATGTTAAAGATACATTGTGTCGATAGCTGGGTTTGAAATCTTCAGCAAGTAAATGCGTATTTACAAGTTTTCAGCATTCATATAGTGAATCTGGTCTTTTATGCTTCAAGATGCTAAAAAGAAACTTATGCCTCCTTTGAAGTCAGTGGAAGTTCTAAACTCAGCTACAGCATGTGCCAGCTTAATACCAATAGAAAAATCAGGCCAATTTTCATCACATCAGTGCAAAATTAATCAAACAAGTCTATTTTTAAATGGCACATAAACCATTTAACTGCGTATTGCTCAGTACTAACTAGCATTAGCTTAGTATTAACTTAAGATCTAGGTTATATTGCCTAGATTAAGGGGAATGTTAAAGCGTACGACTTAGATTTTAAATACATTATTTTTATGCATTTGAATGTGATTATGTAAACAATGAATTTATGGATCCACTGGATTTTGGGGGGAAAACTTTGTAAATCACTTAACTTTCTTCCAAATAATAAAATGTTATAATCTCACATTTATAAAACCTATAATTAAACTAAACTATAATCACATATATGCTTATATTTGTGTGTGTTTCTGACAATAATGCCTTATAATTTAAGGTGTAAAATGGTTTTATAAGATGTTCATGGTTTCCTGAATTGAATCTGAAACCTTTGGATTTATTTAATTTCTCAAAGAAAGAGACAATGCTATCATATGGAGCTAGATATTACTGAAAAAGTCAACTAGTAGCAGTAAATGTCAAAATTCACCTTCAAATGGCATCTCTAATTATAAATTGACACTAGCAAAGCACTGGCAGTTTTCATGATATTACATGCATTCACAAGCTCCTGTAACTGCTAGCCAAATCTCCAGTTTCTCTCCACATTTGCTTTTCCTTTATGACATTTGCTTTGATCAGTCAACAGTAAGAATTCTGGTGTTCTCCTAAGCCACCCAACAGTTTAAAATCCTGACTACTTTGTGTTCTTCTGATGGTGGGGTGGGGAGAGCAGCAAGTCTTTCAGAATGAGATCTGTGCTTATCAATCACAGCAGCCATAGCTGGGAAATCAGCCTTTGCAGAGGTGAAGTTGGTTCATATATCCGGAAAGGAAAAGCTGTTTCTGATTAAAATGAAGGCAAAACAATTCAGGCAGCTGGAGGGGCTTCTGAAACTGGAAAGATTGGATTTCCAGGGTTTGGACAATGAAGCAGAGAGAACTAAGTTTATGAAAAGAAAATAGGAGAACAGCTTCAGGTTAGTTTAAAAATGGAACCTGGGGAGCTCTTATACAGAGAAAATCATACAGGCTGAATCATAGTGGGGGAGTGAATGAAGGAAAAGCCTGGCTCTCAGAGATACATTAATAGTGAAATAAAGAACGTAAAGATAAAACCCCAGGCCCTAGCACAACCTCCTGAAAAGTCTGCCTGGATATGTTCACAGCTGGGTAAACCCTGAGGCACCACTAAGTAGTCTTCCCTTCACTGAGTTCCTTCTGCTGTTCTCCCTCCCCTGAACCTCTCATGTGAAATCCCTTCCCCTGGTGTCTCTATAGTTTTGTTATTCAAAGTGTGGTCTGAGGACCAGCAGCACTGGCATCTCCTAATGGATTCTACCTTAGAATGTAGAATCGTGATCCCCCAACTCAGATCTACTGAAACAGAGTACCATTTCTTCCAAGGTCTGCAAGTGTTTTGTATGCATACTGAAGTTTGAGAAGCAGTTCTCTATAATATACACAGTGTGCTGTTTCTGCAAAAGAGACTTTATTATTGCATGTGAAGATGGCATAAAGATTTTAAGTATCCATCATTTATTTATTTGCTCAGCAGATATTCATTAAGCACCATGGGCATACCACGGGGCCCTATGCTGAAGGAGTTAGCACTCTTCTGCCATTTGTTGAACTCTCTTCTGTTCTCTGCATTGTGTGCAAAGGTAAATAGGACATTGTCCTTGCCCTTAGTGAGGTTGTACACATTAGGAAATGGTTAATGAAAAATAAATATTAATAGTTTTAATATAAAAATATGCACTTGGCACTGGGGTTCCAGGAGAAAGACAGTAGGTGTCTGTGGGGAAGGTGGTGATCAGGTTTTATAGAAAGTAAAGGCTTTTTATAAAGAAGATAAGCTTGAGCTAAATCTTGGAAAGAATATAAGGTGCTTTTTTTTCTTTTTCTTTTTTCCAGGTGGACCATGGGGCATTGAGGGCAGGAGGATGGTAGGAGTAGGAAGAATGTACAAGGCAGAAGGAAGAATGTACAAGGCAGAGGAATAATTTTAACAAAGTCTTCAAGGCAAGAAAGAGATTGGCCTATTCAGACAGTTTTAAGTAGCTGCATATGACTGGATTATAGGTTTGGAAGTGGATAAATTGGGGTCTGGTGGTCAGAGGAAAGGCCAGAGAGCTTGACATGAGCCAGATTTAGAGGGTCCTACCGACTAATAACATTGAAGTTGATCCTACAGAGCAGCTATATAGAAAGTCACTGAAGGCTTTCAGTTACACAGTAACAGGATCATGCTTGTGTTTTAGAAACACCACTCTGGAGGATTTTGGGGAATGATGATTAGACATGTTGGTTATAGCATAAAGTACATAGAGGCTCTTAACTATAAGAAACTGAGGGTTGCTGGAGGGGAGGGGAGGGGGATAGGGTGACTGGGAGATGGGCATTAGGAGGGCACTTGATGGAAAGAGCACTGGGTGTTATAGGTAACTGATGATGAGTCACTAAATTCTACCTTGGAAACTAATAATGCACTATATGTTAATTAAATTGAATTTAAATTTTAAAAAAAGTACATGGAGAAAAGTAATGGCAGATAAGGCTGGACATGTCAGTTTGGCTCCAGACCATAGAAAATACGACTGCCATGTTTTGTGCTTAAAAGGCAGCGGGGAGCCACTGAACTGTTCTATGCAGTAGAATGCTCTAGATGGGGAACAGACTGAAGGCTAAAGGCCAGTTAGAAGGTTACTGCAATAATTGAGGCAAGAGGTAATAAGAATCTGATGATTCCAAGAATAGAAACAGAAGCAGGTACATAATTATAAGCATAGTTTCATTACTCATTTTAGGATGGCACAATTTTATAGATAAATCATATCTTTATAAATGTCTCCATTTTTGCATCCTAATACAGCCTTTACTTTTGCACTGATCACTGGGTGAGATGCTAGTTCTTTGGGTCCTACCAATCAAAAAAGATGTTGTTGACTTAGCTCTAGGTCCATAGCCCAGCTCTATATGGGAATTGTACACCCCAAAGTCACCCATACTCAGAACTAGAATCTTGTTACAGAATTATTCCCTGTTTGCCTCTTTTTGTTGTTTCCCAGCCTTGGTTATGTTTCTAGGGAGGCTTCGTGTTTATTCCTTATTCACTGTCAAGAAAATGTCCTTCCCTCGTCTAAGTTCCAACCCCTTTCTACTCCCACTGTTTTATTTTATGCCTCAGAATCACTGATTCCACTAGACTACAGGGAGATCAAAATCATCTTTCCAGTTCCCAGCTTCTTTAAAACCGCGTGATTTGTGGGGAAGGTACAACTCGATCATACTTCATAAACCCTGACCACTGCCAGACTTAGTCTTCATATGATTCGGGGCTATGGAGCTTTTTGCTGGTGTTAGATATTCTGAATTCCTTCAGAAAGTTTTTACAAGTGTTTTAGTTTCACGATATAGAATATTTATAACCTAGGTCAAACATCATGCTTGGCCTGACTTCCAAAATACAGAATTTCAAACGGCCATTTTCTCCCTTTAAAATATATATGTATTTTTAAAAAGATAGTATGAAGTACTATATTCTGTTTCCCACCTATCAGTTTTCCCCATGTGACAATTTGCCCTCTGGCTTGATGATTCTATTCTTTTTAATTCAAGACCAAATAGGCTTAGAGAGTGATTAGAAAAATTCATACTGTAATATTAACACTTACAAAATTCCACTGTTCTTATCTGAGCTTTTCATTTTTGCTAAGATGCTTAGCCAGAATGGAAGCTGCCCACACAATACTTGTATGAAAATTATACTTGCTCAATAATATTCATATCTCCACCCACTTTTGAGTGGAACAAAACAAGTATTACGATATGCATGTGCACATTTGCATGAAAATGTACCATACACAAATTCAGGTTTGCATGCCCAATTTCAAATGTATATCCCCATAGAAATGCATACTAGAAAAAGCATAAATTCTCAATGTCCAGACATTCTCCTCCCCAGATGGTGATTTTTTTCCCCTAAAAGGAAAAGATAATGATAGCCTTAATTTATGTAGTACTTTTTTCCATTCTCCTTTCTCTACAAGAAATAGAAGTGTGCTGTTTTGTGGGAAACTTTAAAAAAGCATACATTCTTTCTTCCTTCACATATAGATCATATTTAGTGTTCCAGAAGACTGGTTCTTTAGGCAAATTCTAGAATAAAGTGGAATTTGTCAATATATTCTCTCCTTTATGATAGTCTTTCCTTTTTTAAAGTTACCCTGATTCCTTGGCAGCTCCATAGTTCACGACCTCCCTCACAGAGACCTCCCAGACTATTCTCGCCATTCCCCATCCCATAGTATGAAAAATTTAATTCACAAAAAAGAGGCTCGCGTAAGCCTGTGCAGTCCTCACAATAGTCTTGTAATCTTATAAGCTAAAAGAGTACATATTGTTACACCCATTTTGCCAAATGTTATTTTTCACTTCTAGCAGCTCTAATTCCTTTTTACTCTTTACTTCTTATAGTTGTGTTTCTGTTTCTTATTAATAATTTCTTGCTTTTTCTAAATGAATTTTTTAATCTCCTCAAGCTTTTAATAATATTTGTTAGAATGTGTTCCATGACATTATAATTTATTTGAAATGAATCAGGTTTGGGTAGTTTTTGTTGGCTGTACTTCTTAGTTTAATGTAATTTTTTCTTTGTTTACTTTTGAATTTTTGTTTTCAGGCACCCATCCTCCTGATCCCTGTTTTTCCCCAAACCCTGACTTTTAAGAGTAAGCTTGGATCTCATCTCCAATTTTGCACAGAACACTTTTAGTCCCTCTGCAATACAGAAACAGAGCTACTATATCAGAGTCAAAGAATCCCTGGTCCTTAAGTCTGTGTACTACTTGGATTTCTATTCCATTTATGGTTCACTGAAATGTTTACCTGGTTTTTGAACTTGGCCTTGTCTTTTCAATATTTAGTCTTATACTTTATTACTAATTGGCATGTATTGCGAACTCATGGGGCCACCTTGACCAGAAGTTTGTGGTATCCTCATTTTATAGATAGAAGTGAACAAATAAAGACTTATTACCTCACCCCAAATTGCAAATCTAACCAGTGGTACTGTCTGGCCTGCAATTCAAGTCTTTCATTTGACCCTGATAATCAAAATTTATTTCGTTTTAGAGAGAGCAGTTCTCAATGAATGGCTGATCAGCTAGGGTAAAGGACATGACTTAGAGTCAGAAGACCTGCATTCAAATTCTCACTAGGTCAATTATTAGTATCTGTTACCTTTTGTTTGCATATTGTGTAATGGCAATATTATTAAATGCCTAACAAAACTGTCATGAGATTAGCATATGAGAACTTTTTGTTGTTGTTGTTAGATAACATACAGTGCAAAATTATTGGCTTTTGGAGTAGAATTCAGTGATGCATCACTTACATACAACACCCAGTGTTCATCACAAGTTTCTTCCTTAATACCCCTCATCCATCTAGCCCATCCCCCTTTCTCCTCTTTCCATCAACCTTCTCTGTTCTCTATCATTAAGAGTCACTCATGGCTTGTTTCCATCTCTTCTTTTTCCTTTCCCCCCTTCCCATATGTTCATGTTTTCTTTCTTTAATTCCACATATGAGTGAGATCATATGGTATTTGTCTTTCTCTGACTGACTTATTTCACTTAGCAAAATACACTCCAGCTCTATCCATGTTGTTGCAAATGGCAAGATTTCATTCTTTTTGATGCTTGAATAATATTTCATTGGATATGTATACCTCATCTTCTTTATCCATTCATCTGTCAGTGGAGATTTGGGCTCTCTCCATAGTTTGGCTATTGTTGATAATGCTGCTATAAACATTGGGGTGCATGTACCCATTTGAATCTGTCTTTTTATATTCTTTGGGTAAATACCTAGTAGTGCAATTGCTGGATTGTGGGGTAGTTCTATTTTTAACTTTTGAGGAAGCTCCAAAATGTTCTTCACAGTGGCTGCACCAGTTTGCTTTCCCAGCAATGCAAGAGGGTTTCCCTTTCTCCACATCCTCACCAACATCTGTTCTTCCCTGTGCTGTTAATTTTAGCCATTCCAACAGGTGTGAGGTGGTATCTCATCATGGTTTTGATTTTTCTGTCCCTGACGATGAGTGATGTTGAACATCTTTTCATGTGTCTGTTAGCCATCTGTGTCTTCTTTGGTAAAGTGTCTATTCATGTCTTCTGCCAACTTCTTGATTGGATCATTTGTTTTTGGGTGTTGAGTTTGGTAAGTTCTTTATAGATTTTCGATACTAACCCTTTATCATATATGTCATTTGCAAATATCTTCTCCCATTCCATAGGCTGCCTTTTAGTTTTACTGATTGTTTCCTTCACTGTGCAGAAGTTTTTTTTCTTGATAAAGTACCAATAGTTCATTTTTGCTTTTGTTTCCCTTATCTCTGGCGATGTGGCTAATAAGAAGTTGCTACGGCTGAGGTCAAAGAGGTTTCTGCCTGTGTTATCCTCTAGGATTTTGATGGTTTCCTATCTCACATTTAGATCTTTCATCCATTGTGAATTTATTTTTGTGTATGGTGTAAGAAAGTGGTCTAGTTTCATTATTCTGCATGTTGCTGTCCAGTTTTCCCAACACCATTTGATGAAGAGACTTTTTTCCATTAGCTATTCTTTCCTGTTTTGTTGATGAGTAGTTGACCATATAGAGAACTTTTTTAAAAAATGAAAAGACAACACAAGTGTAGACAGATTAATAGCTAAAAGACTTGTCTTTTTAAAGATATATAAGTAATATGTGTTTATTTCAGAGAAATCATTAGATATGGATGAATATGAAGAAAAATAATACAACTAAGCAGTGTATTCTTCCAGATTTATTTCTATCTGTATTTTTATTTTTAAAGTAGTGGCTTAATTGAGCACTTGTTAAATTTTACCTATACCCATATATACATGTAAACAATCAAGAAACTCACTCCTCAAGGAATTTGGGGAAAGGTACTGATACAAAATCAGAGAAAGTAATATGAATGTAGATTGGTTGTCTTAGTTTGATTTGCTATAATCTTTACATTCAAATCCCAGGGACAAAGTTTCATTTATATTTAACCTTTTCGACAAACTATCAGTTTGACTAGATCTTCCAGGTTTCATTATTGTAAACTACAAAATTCCATTTAGCTATCTGAGGCAGAAATGAGTTTATTTTAGGAATTAAGTAACTCATAGAATCTTTGGGGGGCTAGAGAATCAAGCTTGGAGTTTCATAATCAGAAACAAGGCACCCAGGGTTAAAGCCAACAGAAGAAATAACCACTATTCACACTACTTGGCTATCCTAGAAGACCTGCTCATTGGTGTCACCCATGAGGATCAGTACCTAAACCTATACTTAAGACATTCCACTGGAACTGTCCCATAAAAACCATATATCTCTACCACTATGCTTGTCACCTGTGGCCACTGCCTTCTCAGCTCCCTTCTGCCTCTAACTTTCGCAGTGGACCCAAATTCCAAGTGGAACTTGTCTTCAAGGGAATCTAGAAATTAAGTTTTCTGGTTTTTGGGTTTTTCAGGCTCTATGGTAGGAAGGTAAGATATAATGGAACTGGAATTGCTAAGGAGTAAAGCCAACTCCATTATTTGCCACAGACTCGTACTATAATTTCCCCCATTTTATAGATGAGGAAACTGGGCCGTAGGTGGATTATGTTCTTTGCTTAATGACAAACAGTTTGTATGGGAGGAAGGCCAGGATTTCAACTTCAGCATTCTGATCCAACATATGCCTTCCTGGCCACTATGATGTTTAATAATTACATGTTTACATGAGTTCTTCCCTAATAGGGTATGAGTTTCTGAGGAACAAAGATTCTTTCTGATTCAGTATTTTTCAGAGTCAAAACACAGGGTGTCATTATTCCTTCATTCATTCAACAACTTTTTATTGAATAGCTACTATGTTCCAGGCACCCTTCTAGGGACTTAGGAACATGGGGTGAACAAAATAGATATGGTTCCTGAACTTAGGAAGAGTGTTTAGTAGGACAGGGTCATTACATAAAAAATTACACAGTACTTATACACTCTATAGAAGTGGCTTGAATTTTAGAGATGTGTAAGATGGGTAGGCATCAGCCAGAGTAAGGGATAGGTTGGGGCAGAGAGTACTGTAGATACATGGAATAAATACAGTATGAGAAGCCTTTGAGGTTGAAAGGAGTTTAGGGTATTGAAAGAAGGCCAGTGCACCTGAAACATACTCAATAAGGAAGAGACTGACTTGGGATAAGTCTAAAGGGGCAGGAAGTCATTAAATGTCACTGAATGAATGAATGTGTACATGCACCAGTAGGAAGTATCTGTGGACACTTCTAAGTTTACTTTTGATACTGACATTCTATGATTCCACAAGAGTTAGTAAATCACTGCCTTTTTAGAAAAGGAAAAGTAAAGCTAGAGTGGTAAACTGCCCTAAACTCATTAGAATATACTAATAGTCCACCTTAACACTTTAGAATCAATCACTTTTGTGGATGTTGTGGATTCTACAAGAAAAGTAGAATTCATTCAATTATCTAATACCTGAAAGTGAAATGGTAAAACTAACAGAATAATTTAGTATAATTAAAATGAAGCAGATAGTTTCTTTCTTCTCCTCTTCACTCATCATTGCTTTAAAATGGATGGTTTATTTCTCTATTATTTGAAGTTTGTTATCATAGACATATACTTGAACCTTAAACAAAGTCCCTGACATTCATGAAAAAGCTTTAAAGTTACTTTTCCTTTTCTCATCTGCTTCTCTTCCAGGTCAATAACAAAGCATAAGACCTCTAGTGTAGGGTTAATCCCTTAATCTGTCCTCTGAATCTCATTGCTTTTTGCCTAGTCTGGATTTTACTTACTCAATTATCACTGTCTTCTCAGCATCTGCAACCTTTTCCTCTAACCTAGTTAAAAAGAACATAGGTTTCAGCATATTATCATGTTCAATTTTCTCTCATGGTAAAAATAGACAAAAACAATAATACAACTCAGATATGTCCCCCTTGATCTATAATCCTTGTTTTCTCTTTTCTTTCACATTCAAGATTTTTGAAGATTAGTTGGTGTTTACTGGCATCCCACAACTGCATTGTGGCTTCTGCTCTTATGGTCCAATGAAACTGCCTCTGAAAGTATCGCTAGTGACCTTTGTTGCCATACTCAGTGGGCACTTCTCAAGTCTTTTGGGGTTGACCTCTAGGCAGCATTTGATATTATTAACCAGATACTTCTGGAAGCTGATGGCATCAGGAGGAAGAATAAGCCAGGTTCCCAGACTCACCACATGGAAGGGCGTCCACCTGACACTCAGTCAAGCTATTGTGTGTGCAAGAAATAAACTTATGTTGTATTAAGCCACTAGGATTTATGAACTGTTATAGCACCTACCATTATTTACCCTGACAAATGTATGATTATTATTAGGCTATTCCTGATTTGGTTTCCCTGACTAGCCTCAACTGTCATGATTCTCCCTATGAACTCAATGCCCCAGCTACACAAAACACTTTACATGCATGTGTGTGTGTGCTATTGCCCATTCTATTCTTAATTCCTTTCTCCATATTATCTGTTGACACCCTTATCCTTTCAGCCTCACTTATAACATCTAAGAAAGTTTCCCTGTTCCTAACAAGCATACTTATTCCCACTACATCTCATATACCCTTGCTATGGATTAACTAAATGTTTATGTCTCCCCAAAATTCATATATTGAAACCTATTCCCCCAATATGATGGTATTTGGAAGTACAGCCTTTGGGAGGTGTTTAAGTCATGCGGGTGGAGTCTTCATGAGTGAAATTAGTGCCCTTGTAATAAAGATCCCGGAGAGATCCTTCACTCCTTATGCCATGTGAGGACATAGTATGAAGACTGCCATTTGGGGCACCTAGGTGGCTCAGTCAGTTGAGCTTCAGACTTTTGGTTTCAGCTCAGGTCATGATCTCAGGTCATGGGTTTGAGCCCCTGGTCTGGCTCTGCACTCAGCACGGAGTCAGTTTGAGATTCTCTCCCACTCTCTCCCCTTCTGCCCCTTCCCCTGCTCGTGCTCTCTCTTTTTTCCCCCATCAAATAAATAAATACATACATACATACATACACAAATAAAATCTTAAAAAAAAAAAAAAGACTGCCATCTATGAACCAGGAGAAGGACCCTCACCAGACACCAAACATACTGGTGCCTTGATCTTGGACTTCTCAGCCTCCAGCACTGTGAAAAAAAAAATTTGTTTATAAACCCCCTCAGCTTATATTTTTATAGTAGCCTGAGCTAAGACATCCCTCTGTTGTAGCACTTATAACATTGTATCATCATTGTTTTCCATTCTTAAGTGAATGTTTTGAGGGCAGACACCATGTATTTTCAGCTGTGTTCTCACTGCCTAAAGCATTGTCAGCCACTTGATAAGAGTTTCTCAGGTTTGTGGAATATAGGAATTATAAGAATTGCAGGTATGCTTTGTTAAACAAGGTTCAAATGATAAATACTGGACCCATAAATGAAATTTTATATGAACATTACGTTTGGCACAGAAAAAAACATTCGTGGTTTTATATTTTATTTTCCTTAAACCCTAGCTGTTTAAGATGTATAACTTTCTAAAAAATAAACCTTACCTACCACTGGTTTTAAAGATTAGTTTCATCAACAACCACATGATTATATATCTGTTGTATCTAATTTTCTTAGAGGTGATTTTCTATGCACAAAATAATATTTGCATATGATCAGTCACATTTTTTTGTATTCCAAATGTATTAATATTTTAATTAGCTATAAACAATAGAAAAGAGATTTATCCAGTCTGCTCTGGAAGTGCTAATATGATTTTAAAAACAACTAAGAGCACTAATTTTGTTGTCAATTTCATATCCTTATAATTACATCTTAAATAGGCAGCACTTTTCTCATAGTAATCACTGCTGTTTTCAAATGGCTTAAAAAGAAGAAAAGCATTTAAGCTAATTCTTAGAAAAGATAAAACTGTTTATTTTGACATTCGTTGGCTATGGACCATGTCCTTTCCAATTCTGAAAAAGACAACCTGGTAATTTCTGTGTTAACAACAAATAATTTTAATAATTTTAGAGGTGTCTAAAAATGAAACCACTTTTAGGTGTCAGGTAAGATGATCTTAGTTCATCTTCTCTCAAAGGTACTGGCCAGTAACATTGGGTGGGGTATTGTCAAATTGTTACTTGTCAATGGCTCAATAAAGCAGTCTAAAGAGTCAGATGGGTAAGATCTAGGGACCTGAGGAATTACTCCTTTCTTCCTCTCCCTGCTCTCTCTAAGCTGGACACATGATAACAGGAGGAAATGTAGGCTACTTCTTTTAGAAGAGGTCATATTAATTGGAAGGGAGACAAAACAGTTTAGCAAGTGGGTTGTAATGCAAGAAATAGCTTGGTGGAACAATGGAAAGTGATGTTAGTACAGTTGGAGGTTCAAGTTGCTAAATATATATAAAGAGAAGAGAAGAATATAAAGATTCCAAACTCTGTCAGAAGGAATCATGGAACTTGAAGAGTAAAAAAGACTTTAAAGAGATAGCATTTTAGCTCAACTCTTTCATTTTAAAGAGGAGGAAAATGACCTTTAGAAAGGTAAAATCACTTGACCCAGGTTGCACAGAGAGTTAGTGAAAATAGTGTCTGTGGGTTCCTACAATGGGGATGAGGAAGAACATACAAGGGAAGAAAGGAAGTGGGTCTCTTTTCATTCTGATCCAAAAACGCAAATCCTTTTAAAAGGGTATGCAGACCTTTTTAAAAAAACAACTGGCATTACCTGCAGAGCTGAACCAAATGCTATGGTTAATACCCAGGTTAGGCCAGAAAAATGTGTTTTGTGAAATTTCTTTTTGTATATGGATAACCTTCATAAAATTGGTTCTTGCTTGCTTTTAAATTACTTCACACCTGTCTTAATCGCTGGGTGGAAATGGCTTCATGAAGTCCTGAGAAACAGTGCTTAAAACAAAAGCATAAATAAGAATGAAATAAATATCAAACATTCTGGTGAATATCTGAAAGGAGAAAATCTTTACTCAGTGAAATAATGAAAGACTTCAGAAAAACCACATAGACTGAATTCTGCCATAAGAACTTTCTTGCAGCCACCAAAAATTCTGCTTTGTCTTTAATGAATGTGATGAAACTCACTTTCTTATTTCCATTATCTCCTATAATCTGTGTTGCATATAATATAAAAGAATAAATTATCAAGAAATCAAGATATCTTGAGATGCCACTCCCATCAGGCAAAAGACACATCTGGAAATAAAAATCACACTATAACAACCTTAGAGAGATCTCACAAGTACCATTAATTATTCACTTAAAAGATTAAGTGAATCTTCTCTCAACTATCAATGGCAATTTTTTGGTATATTGTTACCCTAAACTTTTCCCGATGTATATGAAAGCTATTTCTCTTAAGAATCTAGATTTTTTCCTACATATTTAATTTATAGGGTATTATACCTATAGCAAAAGATTCCCAATAATTCTTAAGAACTTACTTTCTGATACATTCACATGAAAGGTGAGTTCGACCCTATAATTTGCTTTATACTATAATTCAATTTTAAATTGATTCCTACTTCCAAACAGGGGTCTTATCCTCTCAAGCCCAATGTATACAAAATGGAATCATACTACCCAAGCCTAGGTTACCTTCTCTTAACTGGAATCTTTGCTTCTCCCCAGTATAAATCTTACAACGACATCAGACCAATCTCATTTGAGGCAGCGAAGAGTGATATAGTCTTTAGAGTCAGATATATATGGGTGAAATGTTGATTTTACTCCATTTTACTGCAAACTCTTGGATGAATCTATCTCCCTTAAGTCTGTTTCCTTATCTGCAAAATTGAGATAATACCAATCTCATAAATTTACGGAGAATAAATGCATGCATTGCCTATAAAAATCCTGGCATATGGTAGGCACACAATAAATGGTAGTGACGGTTACTATTATCACCTTGCATTACACTGCTTTCTCATGTCACTTCATACTTGAAAATCTATGAGTCCCTCTGGCCATATAAAATTAAATTTAATCTCTCCTATTGTGCTTTTAATGCTTTCTATATTCTGGCCCAATTTCATCTCCTCTCCCAGGATTCCAGAGCATAAACAATAACTCTAATCAGCCTACTTTCCTTTTGATCTCTTTCATTCAGCATGTCAATTCCTGGATGTTGTCATTGTTCTTTTCCTTCACTTTTCTTGCTACGTCCTCTGTCCTTATGCCAGGATCTGCCTATTCCTTAAGGTTTCAGCTCATGTCCCATCCATTTCCTCCATAGAACAGTCCCTTGATGACACTAGTCTGCTTCTTTCTTCTCTAGCTCCCAGGGCCAGCTCTCAAAGGAACTGGGAAAAGGATGGCATTTGTCTGTAATGTACTCTCATTTTCCTTATTAGAGCCTGCTCTTCTTTCTGTGTAATCATACCACTTCAGGCATCCATCAACTAGGAGGCCACTAGTTGAATACCAAAATAATTTTCTTTTCTGTTGAGGTTACTATGATTATAGTCCAATGAAGGGTGAATTTATATTTACGTAAATTATCTTGATTTCAGCTAAGCTCCTTATTGACATATGCATCACGCAAGATAAAAGAAGTATCCTCCAAATCTTATGAACTAAATAGTAAAATAAGTTATATAATATCATAATGTGATGTACTCCATCAGGACTGTATTAATAAATGGATCTAAACAGCCAGGAAGGAAATCTTTAGTACTGTACCACAGGGCTTTGATGTGAGCCACAGACCCTTTCCTGGTCATTAGCGATATCATGAAGTAATACAGATTCCTGGGTTCTACTAGAGACCTAATGATTCAGACACTCTTGGGTAAAGCCTAGGAAACATAAAATTGGTTTCTCATGTGATTTCTGATGTACTACGAACCATAAATATAACAGCGAAAGCATGTGCTTCAGAATCAAAAGTCTAGATTTAAAGTTTGTTTCTTTCTATGTAATGCCAAACCTCTCTAAGTCTCAATATTTCCTCATGGTAAACATTAAGTAAGATAATATATGTATAATGTCTGGCATATAATAGGTACTTATCAAATAGGAACTCTTCATCTCTAATTTGGATGAATACTCAAAAGAAATGCTTATCAAATTCATGGTTGTCACAACATTGGGAAGGAGAGCCAATGCAACAAATGCCACAATGACCTTAAGTCCTCGACCACTGGGTCAAACACCCACGTATTTTTCAGTGTATTTGGGTTACAAAATCAATTATACAAGTAGAAGACAAGGGACCTGTGAGGTAACAACAGTTGACAGAAAAACTCCAAGAACTTGTGTTTTTGTTGACTTCAAGTTGAATGAAAGGTAAGTGTATGATTCAAACAATCTGGGATAGAGAATTAAGAAATTGGGGGGAAACCAGATAAAGACTCCACTAAAAAAGAGAACTACAGGCCAATATCCCTGATGAGCATACATACAAAAGTCCTCAACAAAATATTAGCAAATCAAAGTCAACGGTACATTAAAAAAATCATTCACCATGATCAAGAGGGATTTATTACAGAATGCAAGCATGGTCCAATATTTGCAAATCAATCAACATGATAAATCACAGCTATAAGAGAAATGATAAGACCCATATGATTATTTCAATAAATAGAAACATTTGACAAAGTACAATATCCATTCATGATTAAAACCCTCAATAAAGTAGGCTTGGAGGGAATGTACCACAACATAATAAAGGCCATACATGAAAAACCCACAGCTAACAACATCCTCAATGGGAAAAAAACCTGAGAGCTTTTCCTCTAAGGTCAGGAACAAAACAAGGATGTCTACTGTCACCATCTTTGTTCAACAGAGTGCCGGAAGTCCTAGTCACAGCAATCAGACAACAAAAAGATATAAAAGGCATCCAAATCAGTAAGGAAAAAGTAAAACTTTCACTATTTGCAGATAAAATGATACTATACATAGAAAACTTAAAAGACTCCACCAAAAAACTGCTAGAACTAATAAACGTATTTAGTAAAATTGTAGGATACAAAATCAATGTACAGAAATATGTTGCATTTCTATACAGCAATAATGAAGCAGCAGAAAGAGAAATTAAGGAATCAGTCTCGTTTACAATTGCACCAAAAATAATAAGATACCTAGGAATAAATCTAACTGAAGAGGTGAAAGACCTATACTATGAAACAATCATGAAAGAAATTGAAGACAACATAAAGAAATGGAAAGACATTCCATGCTCATGGATCAGAAGAATGAATATTGTTAAAATGTCTATACTACTCAAAGCAATCTACACATTCAATGAAATCCCTATAAAAATACCAACAGCATTTTTTTCCAGAACTAGAAGAAACAATTCTAAAATTTGTATGGAACCACAAAAAACCCCAAAAAACCAAAGCAATCTTGAAAAAGAAAAGCAAAGCTGGAGGCATTGCAATTCCCAACTTGACGTTCTATTACAAAGGTGTAGTAATCAAGACAGTATGGTACTGGCATGAAAATAAACATATAGCTCAATGGAACAGAATAGAGAACCCAGGGGAAAAAAAAAGAAAGAAAACCCAGAAATAAACCCACAACTATATGGTCAATTAATCTTCAACAAATGTTGGAAAACAGGACAGCAACATGCAAAAGAAAGAAACTAGACCACTTTATTACACCACACATAAAAATAAAATAAAAATGGATTAAAGACCTAAATGTGAGACCTGAAACTGTAAACATTCTACAAAAGAACACAGGCAGTACCTCTTTAACATGAGCCTTAGATTTTTCTAGACACGTCTCCTGAGGCAAGGGAAGCAAAAGCAAAAATCAACTATTGGGACTATATCAAAATAAGAAGCTTCTGCACAATGAAGGAAATGATCCATAAAATTAAAAGGCAACCTACTAAATGGGAGAAGATATTAGCAAATTACATATCCAATAAAGGGTTAATATACAAAATATATAAAGAACTTAAAAAACTCAACACCCAAATAACAAATAATCCAATTAAAAAATTAGCAGGAGACATGAACAGACATTTTTCCAAAGAAGACATACAGATGGCTAACAGACGTATGAAAAGATGTTCATCATCACTTAACATCAGGGAAATGCAAAGCAAAACCATGATGAGATAAATACCTACCACTTCACACCTGTCCCAATGACTAAAATCAACAACACAAGAAACAACAGGTGTTGGTGAAGATGTGGAGAGAAAGGAACCCTCTTGCACTGTTGGTGAGAATGCAAACTGGTGCGGCCACTGTGGGAAACAGTATGGAGTTTCCTCAAAAAGTTAAAAATAGAACTACCTTACAATCCAGAGATCAAGTTACTGGATATTTACCCCAAAGAATTAAAAAACACTAATTCAAAGGGATACATGCACCCACCCCTATGTTTATTGCAGCATTATCTACAATAGCCAGGACATGGGAGCAGCTCAAGTGTCCATTGATTGATGAGTGGATAAAGAAGATATGGGGTGTGTGTGTGTGCTTGTGTGTGTATAAAATGGAATATTATTCAGTCATAAAAAGAATGAAATCTTGTTATTTGTGAGGAGATGGATGGATTTAGAGGGTATTATGCTAAGTGAAATAAGTCAGTCAAAGAAAGACAAATACCATATGACTTTACTCATGTGGAATTTAAGAAACAAAACAAATGAGCAAAGGGTGAAAACAAGAGAGAGACAAATCAAGAAACAGACTCTTAATTATAGAGAAATAACTGATAGTTACCAGACGGGGGCAGGTAGGGGTGTGCATTAAATAGGTGTTGGGGATGAAGACGTGCTCTTGTTGTGATGAGCACCAGGTAATGTATGGAATTGTTGAATCACTATATTGTACATCTGAAACTAACATAACACTGTATGTTAACTAACTGGAATTAAAACAAAAACTTAGGGGCGCCTGGGTGGCACAGCGGTTGGGCGTCTGCCTTCGGCTCAGGGCGTGATCCCGGCGTTATGGGATCGCCCCACATCGGGCTCCTCTGCTATGGGCCTGCTTCTTCCTCTCCCACTTCCCCTGCTTGTGTTCCCTCTCTCTCTGGCTGTCTCTATCTCTGTCAAATAAATAAATAAAATCTTTAAAAAACAAAAACTTAAAAATAAAAAGTTGGGAGAGGACTAGCATATTCAACAATCTTTATATCTTCCACCACTCCTAGTATAGTAGTCTCTGTATAGAAAAAAACCTCAAAGGCATTTTGAACAAATAAATAATAATGTGTGATGCCAATAAAAGTTTGATATGATCTTTGGCTCTATTACTGTTAGTAGCCAATAGTATGATATTTAATATTATTGTGTGCACGTTTCATGCAATGTAATATGTTAACTGTTTCACATATAGTCTTCCCTTTAATTGATAAATATTTTATCTCAAAATCTTTGTAAATAGTCATTTCTTTGAATACCAATTTTAAACCCAGGCCATCTGAGGCCTAATCCAGTGGAATTTCTACATTATCACATAAGTCCCCTGAAATAAGGTAAATGTCCTTCAGGTTTCATAATTGGTAACCACAGATTAGGATAGTGCTAGAATTATTTCCTTAGTTTTTATGCAAATTTCTCTGTGTAATTCATTTCAATAATTACATCAGATCTGCATTTGCAATTTTATTTATTTATTTCCCCTGTGGTAAATTTATTCCTTAAGGAAAGCTAAGGTTCATTCTGTTCTTTTTTAGTTGTCCTTTAAATAAAAGGTGAGCAATACTAATTTGAGAGAATCATATTCAGAATTAGATAAGCACCACTGCCCTGCAAGAAAGGAGCTCATTTTTGTTTGCTTGGCATTCTGATTTGGTGGCCTCTACATGGAGATTCAGATTTTATTTCTTATTAGCATATATCATTTTGTCTTCTGATAGTTTCTTCCCTTTAGTACCTTGTTTGCTAATAGCTCTGCTTTCATGCTGTTTACCATTGTAGAATGGAATATTTTTCTTTAGTACCTTATATTTCCTCCTTCCCTGCTTAAGAGATATTTAGTGAGCTTATATCATGTACCTGCTCATTTGGAATTTTATATACTTTGAGGAAAATTCTTTATATCTCCTTTTCTATATTTGAATAATTATGGTTATTGACACCTGTGATAAATATACCCCTTGCAATTTTTTAGTGATATCCTTTACCTATTTTTTACTGAAGACAGGAAAATGAAAATTACAACAAGGTTATCAAAATTCACAAAATGCTGCTGTATCAGTCATGGTTCAATCAGGAGGCAGAAACTACACAGGGAAAGTTTAATATATAAAGAACAAAACAGGAGATTGACGTATGGAAGGATTGGCTAGTAAAGAGTAAGGGAACTCTAAAGAATATAGGAATAGCAGATATAAGGAACAGCCATTAATCCAGGGCTGAGATGGAGTGCCCAAGAAAGATGCCCCCCCACACCCAAGCCTGAGCCAGACCTGTCAGGAAGGGCACAGCCATGGCTCACTGATAACAGGCACTGAATAGGGTGCCATGCCAGAGTAAGTTGCTGAGGATCTATGCTCCAGCACTTGCTGGAAATCTGCTCCCTAGGATGCCAGGCAAAACTGTTCATAGGGAGGTATCTTACTGGAGTTATTCCACCATGAAACTGCCCCAGGTGGGTGCTGGAATCAACTGTAGGCTGCTGGGTGCTGCTGACTACCATGCACTGCAGGAGCCTAATGCTGGAGCATCATCGCACTGCAGGAGCCTGCTCAGCAAGCTCTCCAAAACCAGGAAGGAGAGAACCCCTGTTTCTCCTATTATCTGTTTCCAGTGCCCTCAACTGACAAAGCTTCACATTGTGCAGGCTGGCAAAGGAAAAAAATATTTAAAGGGTTTATCTCCATTTTTGCCAAACAGGCAATGGGATATAAATTTGCAGCTAAGAGATGGTCAATTAATACCTGGCATACGAGGCAACCTGTATCTAGCAGAAATCTCAGAGGATCATCTCGTTCAATCTCCTATCTTCTAGCAGACTGATGCTTAAGCCATCTAAGACTGATGGTTGTTAATTCTGCTTAAATACAGGTTCCCTTTTGAACCTGTTTTGCTCTAAAAACCTACATCGGTTAAATCTATACATGTTCGCCACTTTTTATTTTATACTAAATTTATACTAATTTGTAAACTTATACTAAGAAGTATAACAAAGAAAAATATAACAACCCACAATTTCAGAAATTAGAAAGAATTACTGCTAGCATTTTAAGGTGGGTATTCTTTTAGGCTTTTTGTTTTTGTCATTCATTCATTAAATTAAAACTTATTTATTATTTATTAGGTCCAGGCACACAGGCATAGTGGTAATTGTTAGGTATACAGTGGTAAACCAACCAAGCCCCTAATCTTATCAATTCAGAATCTACTGTGGAAAACAAACATTAAATGATCATGTATAAAGAAATGTTATTTATGAACATATAAATATGTATAATACATACATCTATGTATAACATTTTTTGATAATAAAATTGGATTCATTGTATCTATGTTGATTTGTATTCAACTTTACTTAATATTACATTATAAATATTTCTCATGTCACTAAAAGATTTTGGAAAATCATTTTTTACCATGACTGAATAAAAATATATTATTTAAATATAGATTAATTTCTTTAGCTTTTTTTTCTATTGTTGGATAACTTTGTAGCATTTTAAATAATGCACTCTGCATTATATCCCTCCCTGCATAGTAGTTAACAGTGTGGGTTTAATGACACCCCTGGGTTTAAATCCCATCTCCGACATGGGCTGAGTGATCTTGAAAAAAATCACTTAACCCCTCTGTCTTCATTAAGATTGTAATAGTACCTGCTTATCAGGTTGTTGGGCAGATAAAATAGTTCCTATATCGAAAACACCTAGAACAGTCCCTGAAAACTTAACCTATTTAAATATTAGCTGTTATACTTATCTTTATCATCGCTTCATGTGTCTGGATGTCCCCCTGAGATGCAAGTGCTTTGTTTTGTTTACCATTATATCCCCAACATCTAACATAGCATCCCATCCATACTGAAATTTAAAAAATATTTCTCTAACAAATTACATTTAAAAAAAGTTTCCATTTATGAACCTCATCTTAGGTTATGATAGGATGAATTCCTAAAAGTGGAATTGCTAGTTCAAAGAGTATGAACATTTTTAAAGATCTTGAAACTTGCTAAATTATATTACAGAAAAGTATCAATTGCTATTCCAACTTAGTATATGAAAAGAATACAAAGAATACAAAGCCTGCTCTTATCAGCATTGTTATAATTAAAAATTGTTCTAATTTAATTTATTATTTATTTTTAAATTTATTTAATTTTATTTATTTATTAGAGAAAGCAAGAGAAAGTGAGAGAGGGAGAACATGAGCAGGGGGAGAGGGAGAATCAGACTCCCCGTTGAGCAGTGAGCCTGATGTGGGGCTCCATCCTGGGACTCCAGGATCATGACCTGAGCCTAGGGCAGATGTTTGACTGAGCCACCCAGGTGCCCCTCTAATTTTTTTTTTAAAGATTTTATTTATTTATTTGACAGAGATAGAGACAGCCAGCGAAAGAGGGAACACAAGCAGGGGGAGTGGGAGAGGAAGAAGCAGGCTCATTGCAGAGGAGCCTGATGTGGGGCTCGATCCCAGAACGCCGGGATCACACCCTGAGCCGAAAGCAGACGCGCTTAACCACTGTGCCACCCAGGCGCCCCCCTCTAATTTTAAATATTATATTACATTGCTACATTGATTTGTACTTATTAATTATTTAATTACTAGTGNAAGATTTTATTTATTTATTTGACAGAGATAGAGACAGCCAGCGAAAGAGGGAACACAAGCAGGGGGAGTGGGAGAGGAAGAAGCAGGCTCATTGCAGAGGAGCCTGATGTGGGGCTTGATCCCAGAACGCCGGGATCACGCCCTGACCCGAATGCAGACGCGCTTAACCGCTGTGCCACCCAGGTGCCCCTCCTAATTTTAAATATTATATTACATTGCTACATTGATTTGTACTTATTAATTATTTAATTACTAGTGAAGTGGAATATGTTTGTGCAATTGAATATATTCTTTGAATTATCTATACTTTATTTTTTTTTAAAGATTTTTTATTTATTTATTTGACAGAGATAGAGACAGCCAGCGAGAGGGAACACAAGCAGGGGTAGTGGGAGAGGAAGAAGCAGGCTCATAGCTGAGGAGCCTGACGTGGGGCTCGATCCCATAATGCCGGGACCACGCCCTGAGCCGAAGGCAGACGCTTAAACCGCTGTGCTACCCAGGCGCCCCTGAATTATCTATACTTTAAACCTAATTTCCTACTGACATATACGTGTTTCTTCTTGCGATTTTTAAGAACTCCATTTATTAAGATAGTAACCATTTGTTAAAATTTTTTATAGTGTAAACATTTGCCTCTTAATTTTCATATGCTTCTTTGTGGCATTCAGATCTCAAGTTTTTGCNCCGGGACCACGCCCTGAGCCGAAGGCAGACGCTTAAACCGCTGTGCTACCCAGGCGCCCCTGAATTATCTATACTTTAAAACCTAATTTCCTACTGACATATACGTGTTTCTTCTTGCGATTTTTAAGAACTCCATTTATTAAGATAGTAACCATTTGTTAAAATTTTTTATAGTGTAAACATTTGCCTCTTAATTTTCATATGCTTCTTTGTGGCATTCAGATGATCTCAAGTTTTTGTAGTCGTTCACATATTGATCATTTTATCTGTGATCAACTCCACTGCTTTTGTTATGAGAAATTCTTCCCCATGTAAAAGTCAAAAACATCACCCACACTTCAGTCAATGTTGTTTTGAACATAAATCTCTGAGTTAATATAATTTTAATCCTCTAACTTGTGACTATTCTGAATATTATTTGTATAGTAACTCATCCTTCTCATGGAATGTTGACATTTTCCTTATAAAATATTATGTTTTATATTTAAGAAGTTCTTTAGAGTCTATCTGTAAAGTTTCATGGATTTCTACAATCTACTGGTACCATAATTTTTAAAGTGGTAAGTTTAATTCATTATATTTTTATATTTAGTAGGATTTTTTAATTCTATTAAATTCCACAGATTTCTAGACTCTACTAGTACCATCGTTTTTAATGTGGTAAGTTTGATTCATTCTAATGTCTTGTAGGAAATTCCTTAACTCCCATCATGCATGTTTGTGTGCATTTGTGCACCTGTCAGGGCGTGCACACGTGTGCACACACACATGCAGAGTTCCACTCCATCACACCTCATTCATTCAGCAAATGCTTTGGGATACCTTGTATGTACCTAGGAATTGTGTAAAATGCCATGAATAAAACAGCTGGTAAAACTGACACTGTCTCTTCTCTATGGAGCTAAAAGAGTATCGGTATGACACTAGACAAACAAGCAGGGAATTTTATCATAGATAGGTTATCATAAAGGGCAAGTATAGGGTGCTACGAGCAGCCACTGGTCCAGACTTGGGGGAGAAAGAAAAGCTTACCAAAGAAATGAAATTATAACTAAAATCAAAAGGGTGTGAAGTGTGAAGAGGAATTAGCCAGGCAAAATGTCAACATTAGTAAAATGAAGATGATTTTTTCACTCCTCTGTTCTTTTAAAAACTTTTCTTAAATATATTCATCCATTCATTCATTCAAGATGCTTTGATGATCCAGTTTCTTATTTTGTTTTGGAGGCTAAGAGTGAAATATCTCTCTGTTATCGAACTTTATGCATTCCCTCTACAATTCAGGCACTTGGAGTGAACTCATCTACTATTTCTATGTATGGCATCTACATGCTTGTTCCCCTTCCTGTATCTTTCTCTTACTAAACTTAACCTAGAGCACTATTCAGGTAGGCAATCTAGCACTCCTCACTATTCTCTGGAATCTATTGCTTGCTTCCCATGTGACTTGTGTGAAATTACAGATAATAATTTTTTACAAGATTGAAAAAATATCTGTAATCAAGTGTGCCAGGAGCATGAAAATTAAGCCAATCAGAATTATATGATTATTATTGCTATAGAAAATCTGAGGTTATGAAAATGGCTTTTTACTATTAAAAGAGAGATTAAAAAGGTTTGTAAATGAATCTTTTCCTTATATATAATCAATTTTCTAGTACCTTTGAAAATTGTTTGCTTTCACAGAGGTACCACTCAATTTATGTAATGGGAATGTACAACATGATGTTTTTACCACTCTGACCAAATATTCCCGAAGAAAATTCTTCAGGTATCAGTCAAGATTTAATAGACTCCACTTTTTATGTATTTATTTTAAGCAGTATAATAGTTAATCTTAATGTAAACAACTTTTAATTATTTTTTATTTTATAACCCTGATAGTCATATAATTATCAATTGTACTTTATCCTGTCTTATCTTTCTCTTCTTCCAGTAGTTTTGAAGTATTAATGTTTTATTATATTTTTGACTTGTATAGCTTTGTGCAGAATCCAGCTCAAGTGGTCAATTAATTTTAGCAGAACTGAAATTGAATTATTAAATCTTGCTAGGCTGAGAAGAGAACTCTGGTAAACTGTTATCTTTTCTACTCTGAATTTGAATTTTCACTCTTTTTCACTTCTTTAAAAGTACGTAAGTCTAGACTAGATAATTAACCAACTGGTAGCATAATGCATTAACTGTGAATAATGGTAAGCTGGGTTTCACATCCATCTTTGTCATGAACAGAATCTAATCATGGGCAAAAGTCTTTTAACATCTCCAGGTCAACTATTTTATCTGTAAAATGAGCAATAGGATTATACTCTTCAAGTCCCTTCACCTCCAAAATGTTAAAATTCTATGACCCAACCTTATACATAAAAAGACCTAATGATTCAAGTTTGAATCTATGGGTTTCTAAGACCAAATGTCTTACATGAAATTATACAGGTACTACAGAAGATTGCATTATGTGTTCACAACTATTTATCTCCTTCACCATAGCTTCCCTGTGGACAAAGTGTAATTCTCTGCACCAGTGGCTTTGGGCTCAGGCATGTGACTTGCTTTGACCCATGGGATGTGTTGGAAGAACCACACTAGTGATCCAAGGAGAGGCTTTAAGAAGCACTGCATGACTGTCCTCACTCTCTTGATTATGCCCTCTGCCATAAGCCAACCATGTCCCAAAGAGTGGTTGCTTCTTGAGCCTAGGTCCCTGAGTCAAAAAACACATGGAATAGAAAACTGACCCAAACCTATCTGAACCTGCCTTGCCCCATGAGTCCAGCCAACTTGCAAACCTGTGAGCAATAAATAAATCTTCATTGTTTTAAGTCAAGATTTTGTGATTTGTTGTCACAACAAAAGCTGACTAATCAAGTATTAAGTGTACTTTTTATTAAACTAATAAAAAGAAACTATTTTTGAAAGTCTCATTCCTAACACTTTATTAAGCAACTCCTTATTATCAGGGCTTTTGTTCCTTCCTTGATGCCTGGTATTGTACTGTATCAGCTAAAATAAGACATACGAAAGAAGAGAAGGAAAGGTATACTTGTAGGAAATTTAACAGATGTAGCTGAAACTATTTCTTAGAATTAAGTGCTTAAAAATTTAAGTGTTAATGGTACAAATGGAAAGTTTGGGGTCAATAATCTAGCACTAATACCAATATACAGTGAATATGATTTGGTTGGCAAATTAGCTTTAATATAGTTTAGTGAATTTTGTCTGAATGGTCAGATATGAATATCTATATGGTGTTTTCTAATTAATTGGATGAAGTTCATTATTAAAACCTCTAAAATTATATAGTCTTTGGTATAATTGGTGATGTATTTATTTTTTATAAAAGCATGCAAGTAAGAAAAATGCTAAGCATTTGACTACACTTAATTTCAAAAAAATTAATTTTAAATTGTGTGTTCTATATTTTATCTTCACATTTCCTTTATATTTGCACATGTAACCAAGGAGATGACTAAGTACCTATGTCAATACATGAAAGCTTCTATATAATTTCCAAATACCACGGGAAAAAGGTAAAGTAAAACACATATACTATGTAGGGAAGATAATAATTAGACATTTTCTAAGAATGTTATAAATCTGAAATAATTATAAGAAAAATCTTAATACTCAACATCACTGTAGACAATATCCTAAAATATCGCAAAGATATTGATTGTATAGCTCAGTGAGATGAAATGGCATATTGCTAAAATCTATTTGCATATTCAAAAGTAGAAAGCATTTTATGGCAGCTATAGCCTTAGCAATTTTATCTATGCCTAGGAAATAACCTGACACATAAAACCTTAGTATAATTGGCAACATTGGATGATCTCCAATTATTTGCCAGTTTCTCTGCTAAATACATATATTATTTCATCTAATCTGCACAAAGAACATCTATAAAGTAGATCCTTACTTCACAGATAAGGCAACTGAAGCTTATAGACATAAGATACTTTGCCCAATGTAAGTGGCTGCAGAGAAGGAAATAAGATTTCAGAATTCAAACTCTTCACATTAAAGAACATCCTAATGAATGGAGGAAATAAAAATGTTCTTTAAGGTCATAAGTCTAAAATTCGAAACTACTAAATATCATATCCAAAATGACACAGGTAATTAGAAGCAGAAATAAACAAGAACATGAGGGTTTCCCCCACCCAAGGTCTGCTAACATGCTATATCACATATTTGTGAAAATATCTCTTATAAAGTTCTTGCAAGTTTATTGCCAAAAATGTATTTTATCTACCAGGCTTCAGATAATTTTTATAGTCACATACCTTAATAAAGTCAACCAATTTATCTGCTAATTTATACAATTTATCCTCTGAAGAGTTCAATAACCTCTAAAAGATACATTTTATCCCAGTAGGGGCCTAAGAGTATGAAAATAATGAGCTCCTAAAATGTCTTTGTTATTGTACTCATATTTAATTATTAAATTAAGGGAATTATGAGATACATGATCAAAGTAAGTTGATATCATCAGATTAAATAACTATGCATTCCACTAGAGTCAAATTGTACATCTCAATAATGTTGGAGAATTATTGGTACCTGGAAAATTGTTACAAATCTCCTCCAAAATCACCAAATATTTTATAAAGATTAAGTGAATTTTCCCCTCCCCTCCCTATGGCCATTGCAGATAAAAGACACATTCCTTTAATTTGCTTATAAATAAATCTTTAGCAGACTTCTCAATTTCTACTTTTAGTAAAAAAGATGAATATAGTAGGGTAGGAAGGTCAATGTTAAAGGAGAAAATAAAAACTGGGTAGAAAAAAGCGAAAGAAATCATTTCCCTTAGTAACAAATATTTCAATAAAATTTATTTAGTAAAATCTTCAACTGACTTATTATTTTACAGTGACTTAGATGAAATCACAGATGGAATGCTAGTTTACAAATGACATGAAACCAAGAGGAATAAATAATATAGTGTATAACAGATACAGGATTTTAAGAGGTAGAAATTTAACAAGATGAAATTTTGAAAAGATAGACAACATTTTGCACGGATTGAGAATTTTAAAAAATTGTCATTCCAGCAAAGGCAGATCTAGTGTGAAGCTCATGTTGCTTAAGCTTCAGAGCCTCTGATTTATACCAAAACCTGCCAGCACCCTGTACTGAGTTCCTTATATATTCTTCTTCTTAAAAATGACCTCCAAAATGATGTAAACTCCAGTCCTCACACAATCTGAACTTACTCTTGAGTTTCAATTCTCAAAGGATAATATAAGCTGCCTAACTGAATCACTCCACTGTTACTCAACAAATCTTTCAGATCAAACCAAGGAGAGTAAATAAAATCGCCATAACTCACGCAAGAGCATAATTGGGACACAGAGTCAACTTACATATAAGTGGGAGACATAACCATCTGAAACCAACCATGTTAGCTCCAGAGCCCCCACCTTGGTGGGAATTTGCACATACAAAAAGGAAGCAGGAAAGATTTCCCATAGTAGTAAAACACAAGGGACCAACAAGCATTTCCCCCAAAAGAAGGTCCAACCAGGATCATCCATAAGATATGCAAGATCCCAGGCAAATATTTTGGACTTGAAGGGACTCCTGTCTATATAAAGGGTTTAATTTAAATGTATCACAAAATGCATGGATCCATGTAAATTCCAGTGGTTTATCAATGAAGATTTAGAATGATGGATAGAGAAGAGGTAATTACATCCTTGTTTATTGTATAATCAGTGCACATGAAGGGTCTGGTCACTACCTCTTCCTGTTCAGATCCAGGAACCATTTCTTAATGTTCTTTATTGCTATGTGTGCCATTTCTAGCCAATTTTATATCTCCCACCATGAAAAAAAAAGGTAATAATATGCTTGTTACTGTTATGGCTCTTTTGGAGCCTGTGTATGTTTAAACCACACATACCCTTTTGCACCTGCAGTTCTAATACCATTTACTTGATGTGGGTTACACCATTACTCATTACACTGCATCATTTATCATGCTACCTGTGAATTCTGATTTCAGTGACTCTCTCAAAGTTGTTACTGTGCTTCATTGATGATGACCATGAATACAAGCTATTCCCAGTGTATTCCAGAAAATGAGAATGATAGTTTGTTTTCCGGTCATATTAAATTTACTGACTGCAATTTTATAGCATAAACTCAATGTATCTTCCAACTATGCTTCTCTTGAACTGTTTAGACTAACATCACTGCATTCCTTAAAATGGTATTGCTTTCAATATTGTCTATACTCTCACCTTCTCCAAACGGCCACCAGTGGGGAAGATAGGCAAGAGGCCTATGGACAGTGTGAGAAGAGATGTTCTATTTATGCAAAAGGAATGTCATCCTTCACTCAGCATGGCATAGACTTGCCCCTGAAGAGCACATCACTGCATAAATTGGAGAATACTGGTCAGAAGGGCCCATGGAAATCTGGAAAGGTCTTGGGGGAGAGCACCATGGCCAACCCCAGAGGACTACCTGACATGTGGCATGGAGCCTGCATGTTGAGGTAAGCATCTTGGGTGTGAGTGGATGGGACTACCTAGGATCAAGGATGCCTCCTGCAGTCCCTCCTGCCCCCAAGTGCTATGACCGGAGGCAACACAATGGTCAAATATAGACCAGTGATAGCTGATGCACAGACCCACAGCTCATGCCCAAGTGTGAGACAGATGGTTAGTAGCCAGAGCCTGAAACTTGTCCTGTGTCTGATGTGAGTGACAGTCATCCAAATCAGCATGTCAGCACTATTTTGATGGATCAGTTTCACATGACCTCACAAAAGAAATACTGTTATGGCCACCAGCAATGGTCCACTCACCAGGCCACCCTCCTAGTACTGGGACTGGCCACAGAAATGTGTCAGTCCCAGAGCTCCTTGGGGGCATCTAATGATTCCATGTGTGGAGTAGAGAGTTATAGAGTGCCTCGAAGGCAAGCAATGGGGACCAGGGCTTACATGGATCCTGCTCTGGGTTCAGGGAGCCATAGCCAAATGGCACTGCCAGGCACTGTCAGCCCTGGTCAGTCCAAGGCACTGAGGAGGGCCTTAGAAAATTTTTGAAGAAGGCGCTCCAAAGCTTGGGAAGCCTGAAGGCAAAGGGCCTGAGACAAGAGTCACACCTCCCTGAGTTTAAGGTTGGTAGATGTCCAATTCTAAGTGAAATATTCAGAACAATCCTGAGATCTGATAGATCAGAAAGCTGAATACTGGGGCATTAGAAGAAAGGAACTTAGCGGAAAAGATTGGAAGTAGTCTTTCAGGTATTTCTGATGGAGAAGATGGCACTCAGTTCAAGTTTTCCTTGAAAGATTGGTTATAAAGGGGGACAAAGAAAAGCTTAAAATAAGGGGCATACTGAAACAAAAATGGGCAAAAAATTAACAAAAGACAATCAGAAAAATCAACAAAAGAAAAAACAGACAAGAAAAAAATTTTCACATATCCGCAAAAGTAGCCTCTGAACTAAGAAAGCCAGTATTGCCGGGCCTGGATTTACCTACCTTTGCTCTTCTGTTCTGTAATATATGAGGCAGATCCCTGTGGGCTGTCTTTCCCAGAATTCCAGTTCAGTTGGTTTCTGGGTGGCCTTGAACAGCCAATGGGAAGCTCTCATGAGAGAACGGGAAGGTTAGGAAGGGAGAAGACAGGAGTATTTCTCTCCCTCTCTTTCTGCCTTGGGAAGCATCTCCATTAGGACTGTTTCTTTTCCAAGTTTCCATTATTACATCCTTGGTTTTGTTGGTCCCTGGACTCTGATACCACCACCATCTCTTTTTGTGTCTCAGCCTAGGGATGTTAATGGCTTCCTACTTGTGTTAGTTTCTAGGTCACCTCACTACCCCTTGTTTGGCTTTACTCTTCCATCATCTGTAAAATCCTCTGCTTCATATTCCCTCTGCTGTAAAGCCTCTACAATTAAAACAGTGCGGTATTGCTCCATGAGTAGACAAAAGGACAATGAAACAAATGAAAAGTCCAGAAATAGACTTAGGTATATATGGAAATTGAGTATGTGATAAATTTGTCATCTCAAATCACTGCAGAAAAGGATGATCTTTAGAACAAATGGTATTGCTACAGCTTCATAGCCATTTTTAAAAAAGCAAAAAACAATTGAATCCTACTTCACATATTATCTCAAGATTAATTCCAAGTTTAATTTTACATAAATATAAAATATAAAATCACACAAGTTCAAGAAGAAAACAGTGAATTCTATTATTACCTGAGAGTTGGGGAAGTTTTCCTCACTACTGACTTAAAATACAGAAGCAGAAAGAGAAAAGAATGAGAAAAGAAACTACTTAAAAAAAGACAAAACACGCTATTAGAAGCAAAATCAGAGGACAAATCAAGAGGAAATATTTGCAATTTATATCACAAGGATCTAACCCAGTGTTCCTCAATCTCAGCACTTTTGACATTTGGGACTAGATAATTCTTTGTTGTGGGGGTGTCCTATGCATTGTAGGATGCTTAGCAGCATCTTTGGACTCTACCTTCTAGATGCCAATTGCACCCCCCTCCCCTACATGTTGGTGTAACAACCAAACATGCTTCCAGACATTGCCAAATACCCTGGGGAAGGGGAGCAGAGAAGGGAGCAAATCATTTCCAGTTGAGAATCGCTACTCTGTTCTAATATATAAAAAGATCTTAAAGTAGTGAAGAAAATGTCAAAAACCCTAATGGAAAATTGGACAAAAGACATATGCAATTGATAAAAAGAGACAAAAGGCTCTTCAGCACCTGAAAGTATACTTAATTTCACCCATAATAAGAAAAATGCAAATTAAAACCACACTGAGATATTTCTTGCCTATCAGATTGGTACTTATCCAAACACTGGAAATAACGCAATGAGGCGTACACTACTGATGGGAGTGCAAAACAGCAAACCCCTCTGAAGTAGAAGTTAACAAAACCAAAAAAAATTATCTCCACATTTTCCTTTGACCTAAGAACCTCACTTCCAGAAACCTCCAAAGAGATGTAGCTCCACAAATACAAAACAACGTATGCACAAGTTTATTTACTGATGCTTTCTTGTAACATCAGAAGGTTAAAAATAATTCAGATGTTCATCCACAGGGGTGGATGATACATACACCCAATGAAGTACTCTGCTGACCTTAAAGGAAATGAAGGCTATCTCTATGTATTGATACGGAATAATGTTCAGGATGTATTGTTAGGTGGAAAAAACAAGGTGCAGTATCGTGTGTGTGTGTTATGTTGCAAAAGTAAAACTTTAAAAAATGGTAACCTTTAGCAGATGAATGGGAAGAGTGAAGGAGGAGTAGATGGAAGGAAGCAAGAATTTATTAAGTACATCTTTCTTTTTATATAATTTTTCAAATTTTGAACCACATAAATATCAAACATATTAAAAGATTGTAAAAACTGAAAAAGTTAAACCCTGAAATTGGAGAGAAACCAAAATAAATACATGTAGCTCTATTTTAAATTAGAGAGAGAATTCAGAGAGAAAAATCATTTCACGTGACCTTTGACACAGTACAGGCATACCTTGGAGATACTGTGGATTTCATCCAGACCACTGCAATAAAACAAATATTGCAAGAAAGCAATTCAAATGAATTTTTGGTTTCTCAATGTGTATAAAAATTAGGTTTGTACTATACTGTGGTCTATTAAGCATGCAATAGCCTTATGTCTAAAAAACTATGTGCATAACTTGTTTAAAAAATACTCAATTCCTGGGGCACCTGGGTGGCTCAGTCTGTTAAGCACCTGACTCTTGATTTCAGCTCAGGTCATGAATAAGGGTCATGGTCTCAGGGTTGTGAGATGGAGCCCTGTGACCAGCTCCATGCTGGGCTTGGAGCCTGCTTAACATTCTCTCTGTCTCTCTCCCTCAGCCCCCACCCCCCTAACTACACACACACTCTCTCTCAGAACAAACGAATGAATGAACAAATTCTATTGCTAAAAAATGTAAGCATCATCTGGGCTTTCGGTGAGTCATAATCTTTTTGTTGGTGGGGGTTTTGCCTCAATGTTGATGGCTGCTGACTGACCAGAGTGATGGTTGCTGTAGGTGATGGCTGCTGACTGATCTGGCTGTGGCAGTTTCTTAAATAAGACAACACTGAAGCTTGCCACGTTGACTGACGCTTCCTTTCAGGAACAATCTTTCTGTAGCACACAATGCTGTTTGAAACCTTTTTTACCCACAGCGAACTTCAAAATTGGAGTCAATCCTCTCAACCCTGCCACTGCTTTATCAACAAGTTTATGTAATATGCTAAAATCTTTTGTTGTCATTTCAACAAACTTCATCACCAGGAATAGATTTTATCTCAAGAAACCACTTTCTTTGTTCACCCATTAGAAGAAACTCTTCATCCATTAGAGTTTTACCATGAAATTGCAGTAATTTGGTTACATCTTCAGGCACCACTTCTAATTCTAGTTCTCTTGCTATTTCCACCACATCTGTAGTTACTTCCTCCACTAAAGTCTTGAACCCCTCAAAGTTATCCATAAGGGTTGGAATTAACTTCTTTCAAACTTCTGTTAATGCTGATTTTTTCACCTCTTCCCATGAATCATGCATATTCTTAAAGGCATCTAGATGGTGAATCTTTTACAGAAGGTTTTTTAATTTACTCTGTGCAGATCTGTCAGAGGAATTCTATTTATGGCAGCTACAGCTTTACAAAATGTATTTCTTAAATAATAAGACCTAAAAGTCTGCAGACCCATGGGCTGCAGAATGGATGTTGTGTTAACAGGCATGAAAACAACACTAATCTCACCCACCTCTGTCAGAACTCTTGGGTGACCAAGTGTCTTGTCAATGAGCAGTAATAATATGAAAGGAATCCTTTTTTCTGAGCAGTAGGTCTCAATAGTGGGCTTAAAATATTCAGCAAGCCATGTTGTAAACAGATTTGCTGTCATCCTGGCCTTGTTATTGCACTGATAGAGCACAGGGAAAATAGATTTAGCATAATTCTTAAGATCCTAGGAGTTCTGTAATAGCAGATGAGTATTGGTTTCTACTTAAAGTCACCAGCTGCATTAGTCCCTAACAAGAGAGTCAGCCTGTCCTTTGAAGTTTTGAAGCCAGGCACTGACTTCTCTCTAGCTATGAGAGTCCTAGATGGCAGCCTTTTCCAATAAAAGGCTGTTTCATCTATGTTGAAAATCTATCGTTTAGTGTAGCTACCTTCATTAATTATCTTAGCTAGATCTTCTGGATAACTTGTTGCAGCTTTTATATTAGCACTTGCTTATTCACCTTGTACTTTTATGTTATAGAGACAAATTCTTTCCTTAAACTCTATAAATTAACCTCTGTGTTAGCTTTAAACTTTTCTTCTGTAGCTTCCTCACCTCTCTCAGCCTTCATAAAGTTGGAGAAAATTAAGGCCTTGCTCTGGGTTAGGCTTTGGCTTGAGGAAATGTTGTGGCTGGTTTGATCTTCTATCCAGAACACTAAAACTTTCTCCATATCAGGAATAAGGCTGTTTTGCTTTCTTATAATTCATGTGTTCACTGGTGTAGCACTTTAAATGTTCTTTAAGAACTTCTCCTTTGCATTCACAACTTGGCTAACTATTTGAAGCAAGAGGCCTAGTTTGTTTTTTTTTTAACCTATGATGGCTTTTGACATATTTTCCTAAGTTTAATCATGTCTAGTTTTTGATTTAAGGTTAAAGATGCAGGATTCTTCCTTTTGCTTAAATACTTAAAGGCCATTAGGGTTATTAATTGCCTTAATTTCAATATTATTGTATCTCAGGGAGAACCAAGAGAGGGAAAGAAACAGGGAATTTTTTTTATTTGAGTATAGTTGATGTACAATGTTACCATAGTTCCCGGTGTACAACCACCATGCCCATCTTATTATGGAAGACAAACAGCCAATAAATGTAGAAAAAAATAATATTGTAAGAGAACCCCAATTTTGCAATCCCAATGAAATGATTGTTCCCATAAAGGATCATCAAAGAACGATAAATGTGAAATGTCATTGGGAAATGCATCGTGTTGTTTTCAACATGCATTCACCCCCACAATTTCCTAATTGCAAAGGAAAAAGTAGATCTTAACAATGGAGAGATCTGGTGGTAGCCACTCAAAAGTAATCAATTTTTCATAACTGATAGAAGGGAAACCCAACAATATATGCCTCCTAATGTGATGCAATATAAGTGCTCAGGATCACCTAGAAAGTATTCTTGAAAAAAATGCTTAATCTGAATATAACCAAGACTTTAGATCTATCTTACAAGTTTTAAGAAATATAGAGTGTAAAGGAAAAGTTTAAAATCCAAGAAGAAAACAGGTGTAGAATGTAAAACATTTTACAAGGCAATTGGCCTAATCTCATGAAAAAGTCAAAATCATGAAAAAAATAATGTTTGGGAATTGTTTTAGACTGAAAGAAACTAAAGTGATGCCAAATGAAATATGTGAATTTTGACTGAATCCTGGTTTGAAAAAGCAGCTGCAAGGGTATTTTGGGGGAAATTAGGTAAATTAGATTGATTTGTAGATTAGATAAACTGATTAGGTATCAGTTGATTAATAAATTATTGCTAATTATCTTATGTGTTAAATAGTATTATGGTTATGTAGGAAAATTCCCCTCTTCTGTACGCATGCTGAAATATTTAGGAGTAACATTATCTCTGAAATTTATTTTCAAGTGATTCAGTAAGATAGGTATAGATGATGGTAGATGATAGATAGATAGATAGATGATAGATAGATAGATGATAGATGGATAAAGCAAATATGGCAAATGTTAATTATTTGATATAGGTTGTTGGATGGTGCACTATTTTTTTTAGCTCTGCCGTTTAAAAATTTTTGTAACAAATATATGGCTAAAAACATTGCTCAAATACAGGATGAGATATGGCTGAACATAAAGAAGGCTCAAATGAGTAGGGAGTTAGTGGGACATGATTATTCTATCCTTAGACTATTTAGAGAAGCATGAAACGTTACTTAGACTGAAACAGCTGATGGTATGGAGATGCTACGATGGCACTAGATTCAGCTTCTTCAGCCACAGAGGCACTGGGGAGCTGGCTCAGCTGTTGGTGCTGACAATGAAGCCTATTAGACAGGTATCTATGGATCTAGAGCATCTGGTAATGACTTACAGAAAGGTAGCAGTAAGTGGTGATGTTGGCAAGGGAGAGTCTACCTCAGCTACAACTGTTATGGTTTATGGAGCATAGTGATAGGGACAACACTGAGAAATCCAAAGGGGAGCAACTGTCATCGGGGAGACCCATAGGAGGGCTTTAGGCTGAGATTTAAACAAAGGGTATAAATGAACTAGATAGAAACCTAGGAAGGCTGATAGAGCCAGATCTAAGTTCTGAGACTCTCTTTAAATGACAGGCAATGAATTCATTTAAAATTATATAGTTACACTTCACTTTCCTAGTCCCAGATGGTTTTCCCCCTCTGGGTAAAAGGTAATGATTGTTAATAAGGATCTGGCCTCATCACACACGTTTCAGGGTGAAAAGGAAATATTACTTTAATTGAATTGTTGAAAATTTCACGTCTGGAATTTAATTACTGTTAGAACTGTAGGTAGAATATCACAATCTCATAACATTTTAGTGCCTTTTTAAAATGACCACAATCTATCAGAATATTGGTAGAAAAGTGTATTGAAATAACATAAGTATTGGAATATAACTAATTCTAAGGTTGAAGAAGAGATTTAAAAGCACTTAGATGCACACTACTGAAGTTTAGGTGAAAAGGAAGGTTCTGTTTAAGTGATAAGAATGAACTGAGCTTCAAAATTCTCTACTGTCTTCACGTTCTGCAGTCTAGTTTCTGGTTTTGGATCCTAAGGGAAATCTGAAGGTGGGTGAAGTTGTTCATTGTGAAACTACCCCAGCTTCTTTTTCAGAGTAGTGGCTCTTTATGGCATTTGGAGTCTGTCTGTCCTACTTTACCTCTTAGTTATATAGGGCTTTGGATTGTTTTCCAGATTTAACTTATTTGTCTTTGTCAGGCACCATATGTGTTCAGGATAACATATTGTACTGTGTGTTGTCTCTACATTTCATCACAAGATTGGGCTCAGAGGAAGTTCTGGAGCCTTGGTGATAGCCTGATGAATAGGGGAGAGAAGAAATAAATGTTTTCTAGTCCCTGAACCTCAGAGATCCCTGTAAATTCACAATTTAAGAGATAAGATTCATAGGAAGAGGTGTATTTGCAAAGGCGAAGATTATGGATCAAATAAATTAGTTACTAGTCTATTTATTAGATAAGTACATTTACCTTCTTGGTATGCTTTCTCATCTTTAAGGACCCTCCAAATTCTTCAGTTTCATATTTTCATATGTAAAGAACAGATCTTTGCTGCTAAATTGGGGCTGGGAAAATAGCCCTCATTATTAAGGAAACAAGCATTTCTCTGAAAAATTTTTTCCATTTCCACTGATAATGCAAAGGTAAACCCTGCGAGTATAAAAAATCATATATTCTTATGAAGTAGCATCTTAACAAATAATGCTTTACCATTTGTTACAATATTCCACAGTGCTNCACATTAGTTTTATATACAAAAATTTCTGGCTCTTTATAAGATGTTACTGCAGAAGTACACTGTCTCAGGTTTTCTCAGCTTTTTATATCTACTTGGTACCATGGCCAGGGTTTCAGGTGCACTATTGCTTCCTTTAGTTTTTTTCATTTTAGCAGTTATTTTAAAGTTATGGTTTGTGTCTCAGATGAATATTTAAATGTCTGCATTCCCTCATGATGTGTGCCTTTTATATTACTCTGGGTTGTGCTCTTTTTCCTGCTTTAATTCTGTAATTTCTGGGTGATACTGGAATCAGTCATAGATATTACAGTGAGAGTCTGTATTAAAATCAAATATAATCCTTCTAGTACATCTAGCATGGAATCTTGAAGTACCATGAAACACGGTGTGAAAAACACCTCAAATATCTGGAAAGACAATTATTAAACTTCAGCTATAGTTTCACTCTTATTTTATAAGTTTTACATATACCCAATTTTTTTAAATAAAGATTTTATTTATTTGAGAGAAAGAGCAGAAAGCACAAGCGGGGAGAGGGTGGAGAGGGGGAGAGGGAGAAGCAGACTTCCTGCTGAGCAGGGAGCCCAATGTGGGGCTCAATCCCAGGACCCCGAGATCATGACCTCAGCCGAAGGCAGACACCTAACCAACTGAGTCACCCAGGCACCCCAACATATACCCAATTTCTATCCTTGGATTTTCTCAGAAGTGGTGGTTCTGGGCTTTCCCACTAGCGAGAAAAAAGGAGGAACCATGGGGTAATATAAGGAGAGTGCAGGAATAGATCACTATGTGCACATGATAGGAAAGGATTGGTAGAACCATCAAGAAGTGTAGTATGAAAATTGGAAGGTGCAGAAATATATGTCTCAGAGTTTCAAGATAATCAGGAGAGGAAAAAAGGAATGCCAGTGTAATGGACAGCTACTATTTTTGCTTGACTAGAGTCCTTCATCTAGTAACAACATCACGATTTTTCACTGAGAAACTACCCCTTCCCTATGAGATGTATGAGGGTCTCAATTACAGTGCCCTGTCCTTCCCTAGCAAAGCGTACAGATTTGGCCCAACCCAGGCAAATCAGTTTCTCCATGGAATGTGAATCTTTAATTGAGGGACACAAGGAAGATTTTTCAAGCTGATTTATCTCAAAAATGGTATTTTAAAGAGACTTTCTCATCAGTGTCTGCTCCCCAGATATCCCTTGTTGCTCTAGTTACAGTACTTTTTGAAGCCTTGTTTTTTGGTCCTACTGATGTCTATTGCTTGCAATGTTACAACTCTAACTGATACATCCAGACCAAGGAACTAATTCTCTTTAGTGATTTGGAGAAGTAAGAAAGAAAACTTTAATTTTGGTAAAGGGTGGACTAAACTAAAGAATGGGGACTTCTGGTAATTGGTAGAGAAGGACTTCGTCCAGAAATGAGCTAGACCTCTAGTCCACCTTGAGATAAGAAAACTAAGCCAGAATGTAAATCAATGTTCTGCTTCCTTCTTTGAGAAAGTCATATACCAGCTGTACAAAGGATGCTTAGTGAGGTGTTTGGGTTAACATTATGCTGCCATGGTGACTAATATAACAAAATAAAAATTATTTAAAAAATTATGCTGCCAGTTCCTTATATCTTTTCCATTCAAATAACTCTGATTTAGACTATGTTCTTTTAATACAAAGAATGTTCCACTGAAAAATTTGTTGGAATATCTAGAACTAATCATATGATTTACATAATCATCTTGGAAAATGTATATATCAATGAGGGGGAAGCAATTTTCTAGTTGAAAAAAATTATAGCAAGGGAAACTTTCCTAACTTCGTCTTAAAAGATCTAAATTTACATACCTTCTTTGTCTTTTTGCTATTTTAAGTTCTGTTTTTATGGGTTTTGAATGTAAGTTTAATACAAATTTGACTTGGGTTCTTATCCCTGATTAAATTGCAGCTCATATGTTTATAAATATTTAAAAGTGTATTTTCTGTTGTCAAACAATGAAGATGGCTACTTCACAATGGAACATACTCTGTTTTCCAGAGTCAGAGAATTCAAATTCACCTGGAGGCTTTATTTTTTATTTTATTTTATTTTATTTTATTTTATTTTATTTTATTTTATTTTATTTTTTTGATGTAAAGTTCCATGATTCATTAGTTGTGTATAACACCCAGTGCACCATGCAATACGTGCCCTCCTTACTACTCATCACCAGCCTATTCCATTCCCCCACCCCCTCCCCTCTGAAGCCCTCAGTTTGTTTCTCAGAGTCCATAGTCTCTCATGCTTCATCATCTGGAGCCTTTAAATTTAGATAGGTTTTACCTTGAATGCTACATGGTAAACAAAGTCAAAGTTTCAGGATAATCCATTAGTTGACTTAGAAAAATGTTTGGGTATATAAGGGTTTCTCAACCTTGGCACTATTGACTTTGGGAGCTGGATAATTCTCTGCTATGAGTGGCTGTCTTGTGCATTATAAGCATCCCTGATTTTGTACCCACTAGATGCCAGTAACAACCCCCTCAGTTGCCAAATGTTCCCCGGGGGGGACAGGACAAAATCACCCCCAGTTGAGAACCTCTGGTGGTTAAGGGCTTTGGTTTTAGAACCCGACAAATCTGAGCTCCACTCTCAGGTTTGCTACTCATTCACTGTTGACCTGGGAAATTATTAACTTTCGATATTTGTGAAATGTTGATTGTCATATGGCCACCTCGTCGGATTCTTGGAGAGATGAGACAAGGCAATGCACTTAGCGTGGTGATTCACCCGTAATAAAAACTCAATAAAAGTAATCATTTTTGTTAATCGTAACTGTAGCATAATCCTAATCCTAAATGCAAATTCCCTGACTCAAATCTGCAAAATAGTGACTAATCACATTTCCAATTGTGTTGTTTTTATAAAGGTATAATCAACTAAAACTCTAATATAAGGAAACTAAGCACTAAATACATTTAATTCCTAAACAGGACATGGACGATCTCCTTTGTAGTTAACTCTTTGAACTTGAAACATTTCCATTAGGGGGCCTGGGTGGCTCAGTCAATTAAGTGTCTGATTCTTGATCTCAACTCAGGTCTTGATCTCAGGGTTGTGAGTTAAAAAGAGAAAGAAACCATTTCCAGAGAAATGACCAGAGGAATGTTGCTTTCCATACATCACTGCGGAGGTAAAGCATAGCTAGAAGAGAGAAAACTGAATTAAGAGTTAAATAACCAAAGCTCTAGGACCTAAGAAGAAAACCTTGATTTCCTCCCTCTTCCTCTAAATCTTTAAGTGTTAGCAGTGAAAGATATCAAGAAAATGAAGAATTAAAACATAGAATATTGTCACATGGAACTAATAGAAGAAGTACAACCAAAGACAAAATTTAAATCAAGAAATTTTGTACATGTACATCTCAAATGCTCTCATCCACAGAATTAGAGAAATGACAGATGAATCCATGGATTGTCAAACCACTTGCTGTACAAAAATAAACTTCTGAACTTTAGTGTTTTGCTCAATAGAAAATCCCTTCTTTCTTGACTCAATTATGACCTCAGACATTCACTAGAACTTAACGTACGTGAAAAAGAAAAAAAAAAAACAATTCCATGCCAAGCTTTGAGGCTGTGAAAAAAAATCCCCAGTAGAATGACATTTAAAATGTGATTTAAATCCCTTACCATAAAATTCAACCATCTGGGAATTTTGTATACCTTCCTCTTGGACTCTGGTGCACTCAGGTAAGTACACCTGTTAACCGTAAACAAATGATTATTCTGAAGAGGTGGTTGCGTAGCCTTTTTAATTCCAAGTTCACCAAGTTTTTAATTTCAAGTTCACTTTGTCTGGGGATGTTCAGATAGTGTTTTCGTTTGGGAATCTGTGGATAGGGTAAGATGAAAAGCTTAAATATTTTGTTAGAAGATTCTGCTGAAAAGAGGAATCCTAATTGTTGCCTTGTACTTGCAAGTATACAAGTAATAGGGCCTCTCAGAAAGAAGTCACCTGAGACTTCAGATCACAGTGAGTAATCTTAGAAATATTCTCTGTGAAAGTAAATTGCATGGTCCAAGTAATGTGTTACTCTCCTACTATGAGTTATGTCATGATTAAAATTGCTTTACACTAAAACACTAAATTACACAAGGATGCCTTATAAATAGAAGATATTCAACAAACAATTCTTGATGACAGACCCATTTCCCCTCAATTCAGCAAATTAAAATGAGTTGCAAAATCTTTAAAGAAGTCACACAGCTAGTTAATTGCAGAGTTTGTCTAGAAAACACACTTCTGTATCCCACTCCAGCTCTGGGTTGGTGATTAAATCACGGACACACATCGATTATTTCGATGGAAAAAGTTTACCTGTTCATTTAATCTAGGACATCCCTCACCTCATATATACAATGTGCACATATATCTTTAACTTTTTAAAAATTTGATTATACTTGACACACAATGTTACATTAGTTTCAGGTGTGCAATTTAGTGATATTTAACTTTTCAGTTAGCTGAAGTGTCAAGTTAAAGCACTTGGGCATTGTTCTTCATGATATCATTTTTTTTAAAAATTAAAGTATAATTGACATACAGTGTTCTAATAGTTTCAGATGTACGACACTGATTTGACAATNGTTAAAGCACTTGGGCATTGTTCTTCATGATATCATTCTTTTTAAAAATTAAAAGTATAATTGACATACAGTGTTCTAATAGTTTCAGATGTACGACACTGATTTGACAATGCTCACCACAATAAGGGTATTCACCATCTGTCACCACTATACAGTGTTATTACAATATTACTGACAATATTCCCTATACTGTACTTTTCATCTCAATGACTAATTTATTTTATAGCTGGAAGCTTATACCTTTTAATCCCCTTTATCTATTTTACCCCCCTCTTCACCCACCTCCCCTCTGGCAACCACTAGTTTGTTCTCTGTATTTAAGAGTACGTTTGTTTTTTTGTTTGTTCATTTGTTTTGTTTTTTAGATTTCACATATAAGTGAAATCATATGGTATTTGCCTTTCTCTGTCTGAATTTTTTCACTTAGCATTATATCCTCTAGATTCATCCATGGAGTAATATTCCTGTGTGTGTGTGTGCACGCGAACACACACATGTGCATCACATCTTCTTCATCCATCCATTGACAGACATTGGGGTTGCTACCATATCTTGGAAATAATGCTGCAATAAACATAACGGTGAAGTTATCTTTTTAAATTAACACTTTGTTTTCTTTAGGTAAATATCCAACAGTGGAATTACTGGATCATATATTTCTATTTTTAACTTTTGAGGAGATTCCATAATGTTTTCCACAGTGGCTGCACCAATTTACGTTCCCACCAACAGTGCATGAGAATTCTCTTTTCTCTACATCCTTGCCAACACTTGCTTTTTCTTATCTTTTTGATACTACCCATTCTGACCGGTGTGAAGTGACATTTCATTGTGAGTTTGATTTGCATTTCACTGATGATTAGTGATGTGGAGCACCTTTTCATGTGTTTGCCATCTATATGTCTTCTTTGGAAAATGTCTATTCAAGTTCTCTGACCGTTTTAATCAGATTATTTATTTTGATGTTGAGTTATATAAATTTTTTTGTAGTATATCTTGAAATCTGAGATTATGATGCCTCCAGCTTTGTTCATCTTTCTCAAGATTACTTTGGCTAATCAAGGTCCTGTGTGATTCTGTACGTATTTAGGATTATTTGTTCTAGTTCTGTGAAAAATGTGGTTGGTATTTTGATAGGGATTGAACTGAATCCATACATTGCTCTGGGTAGTATGGACATTTTAATGATATTAATTCTTCCATCTGTGAGCATGGACTACTTTTCCCTTTGTGTCATCTTCAATTTCTTTCTTCAATGTCTTACAGTTTTCAGAGTACTGGTTTTTCATTTCACTGACTTAGTTTATTCCTAGGTATTTTATTCTTTTTGGTATAATTGTAAATGAGGTTGCTTTCTTAATTTCTATTTCTGCAACTTTGTTATTAGTGCATAGAAACATAACAGATTTCTGTATATTAATTTAATATACTGCAAATTTACTTAATTCAATTATCACTTCTAATAGTTTCTTGGTGGAATCTTTAGGCTTTTCCATATATAGTATCATGTCATCTGAAAATATTGACAGTTTTACTTCTTTTTTAAATTTTATTTTTTTGACATTTTTAAAATTAAAATTTAATTTAATTAACATAACTCTCTTACTAGTTTCAGAGACAGAATTTAGTGATTCATCAGTTGCATACAAAACCCAGTGCTCATTACTTCAAGTGCCCTCATTAATGCCCATCAAACAATTACCCCATCCCCCTATCCACCTCCCCTCCAGCAATCCTCAGTTTGTTTCCCATAGTTAAAACTCTCTTATGGTTTGCCTTCATCTCTGCTTTCCTCCTATTTTATTTTTCCTTCCCTTCCCCTATGTTCATCTGCTTTGTTTCTTAAATGCCACACATGAGTGAAATCATATGGTATTTTTCTTTGACTGACTTATTTCACTTAGCATAATATCCTCTAGTTTCATCAACGTCATTGCAAATGGCAACATTTCAGTCTTTTTGATGGTTGAGTAATAGTCCATCATATATATATGTGATATATATGTGTATATATACATTGTCACATCATCTTTACCCATTCATCTGTGGATGGACATTGGGATCTTTCCATATTTTGGTTATTGTGGACATTGCTGCTATAAACATTGTAGTGCATGTGTCCCTTTGAATCACTATGTTTGTATCCTTTGGATAAATACCTAGTAGTGCAATTGCTGAGTCATAGGGTAGCTCTATTTTTAACTTTATGAGGAACCTCCATATTATTTTCCAGAGTGGGTCCAACAGTTTGCATTCCTACCAACCGCAAAAGAGGGTTCCCCTTTCTCTGCATCCTCCCCAACATCTGTTGTTTCCTGAGTTGTTAATTTTAGCCCTTCTGACTGGTGTCAGGCAGCATCTTGTGGTTTTGATTTGTATTTCCCTGATGCCGAATGATGTGGAGCATTTTTTCATGTGTCTGTTGACCATTTATATGTCTTCTTTGGAGAAATGTCTGTTCATGTCTTCTGCCCATTTCTTAATTGGATTATTTGTTTTTTGGGTGTTGGTTCAGAAAGTTTTTTATAGACTTTGATTACTAGCCTTTTATCTGATAAGACATTTGCAAATACCTTCTCCCATTCATAGGTTGCCTTTTAGTTTTGCTGACTATTTCCTTTGCCGTGCAAAAGCTTTTTATCTTGATGAAGTCCCAATAGTTCATTTTTGCTTTTGTTTCCCTGGCCTTCGGAGAGGTATCTAGCAAGAAGTCACCGTGGCCTAGGTCAAAGAGGTTGCTGCCTGTGGTGTCCTCTAGGACTTTGATGGGTTCCTGTCTCACATTTAGGTCTTTCATCCATTTTGAGTTTATTTTTGTGTATGGTGTAAGAAAATAGTCCGGGTTCATTCTGCATGTGGCTGTCCAATTTTCCCAACACCATTTGTTGAAGAGACTATCTTTTCTCCATTGGATATTCTTTCCTGCTTTGTCGAAGATTAGTTGACCATAGAAGTTAAGGGTCCATTTCTGGGTTCTCTATTCTGTTCCATTGATCTATGTGTCTGTTTTTGTGCCGGTACCATACTGTCTTGATTATTACAGCTTTGTAATAAAGCTTAAAGTGATGCCTCCAGCTTTGGTTTTCTTTTTTTAACATTCCTTTGGATATCCGGGGTCTTTTCCATACAAATTTTAGGATTGTTTGTTCCAGCTCTGTGAAAAATGTCGATGGTATTTTGATAGGGATTGCATTGAATGTGTAGATTGCTTTGGGTTGCATAGACATTTTAACAATATTTGTCCTTCCAATCCATGAGCATGGAATGTTCTTCCATTTTTTTTTTTTTAAAGATTTTATTTATTTATTTGACAGAGACAGAGACAGCCAGCGAGAGAGGGAACACCAGCAGGGGGAGTGGGAGAGGAAGAAGCAGGCTCATAGTGGAGGAGCCTGATGTGGGGCTCGATCCCACAACGCCGGGATCACGCCCTGAGCTGAAGGCAGACGCTTAACCGCTGTGCCACCCAGGCGCCCCTGCATAGACATTTTAACAATATTTGTCCTTCCAATCCATGAGCATGGAATGTTCTTCCATTTTTTTGTGTCTTCCACAATCTTTCATAAGTGTTCTATAGTTTTCAGAGTACAGATCCTTTACTTCTTTGGCTAGGTTTATTCCTAATTATCTTACGGTTTTTGGTGCAATTGTAAATGGGATCGATTCTTTGATTTCTCTTNAGACATTTTAACAATATTTGTCCTTCCAATCCGTGAGCATGGAATGTTCTTCCATTTTTTTGTGTCTTCCACAATCTTTCATAAGTGTTCTATAGTTTTCAGAGTACAGATCCTTTACTTCTTTGGCTAGGTTTATTCCTAATTATCTTACGGTTTTTGGTGCAATTGTAAATGGGATCGATTCTTTGATTTCTCTTTCTTCTGTCTCATTGTTAGTGTACAGAAACGCAACTGATTTCTGTGCATTGATTTTATATCCTGCCACTTTGCTGAATTCCTATATGAGTGCTAGCAATTTTGGGGTGGTGTTTTTTGGGTTTTCTACATAGAATATCATGGCATCTGCGAAGAGTGAAAATTTGACTTCTTTGCTGATTGGATGCCTTTTATTTATTTTTGTTGTCTGATTACTGGGGCTAGGACTTCTAGTACTATGTTGAACAGTGGTGAGAGTGGACATCCCTCTCATGTTCCTGACCTCGGGAGAAAAGCCCTTGGTTTATCCCCTTTGAAAATGATATTCACTGTGGGCTTTTCGTACATGGCTTTTATGTTATGAAGGTCTGTTCCCTCTATCCCTACACTAAGGAGAGTTTTTATCAAGAAAGGATGCCACATTTTGTCAAATGCTTTCCCTGCATCTACTGAGAAGATCATATGGTTCTTGTCCTTTCTTTTATTTTTATTTATTTATTTATTTATATTTTAAGATTTTATTTATTTATTTGACAGGGAGAGACAGCCAGCGAGAGAGAGAACACAAGCAGAGGGAGTGGGAGTGGAAGAAGCAGGCTCCTAGCAGAGAGAAGCCTATGTGGGGCTCAATCCCAGAAAGCTGGGATCATGCCCTGAGCTGAAGGCAGACGCTTAACGACTGCGCCACCTAGGCGCCCCATGTCCTTTCTTTTATTAATGTGATGTATCACACTGATTGATTTGCAGATGTTGAACCACCCTTGCAGCCCAGGAATAAATCCTACTTGGTCATGATGAAGAATCCTTTTAATGTACTGTTGGATCCTACTAGTTAGTACCTTGCTGAGAAGTTTTGCATCCATATACATCAGAGATATTGGTCTGCAGTTCTCCTTTTTGGTGAGGTCTTTGTCTAGTTTGGGGATCAAGGTAATGCTGGCCTCATAGAAAGAGTTTGGAAGTTTTCCTTTCATTTCTATTTTTGAAACAGTTTCAGAAGAATATTATTAATTCTTTAAATGTTTGGTAGAATTCCCCTGGGAAGCCATCTAACCCTCGACTCTTGTTTGTTGGGAGATTTTTGATTACTGTTTTAATTTCTTTGCTGGTTATGGGTCTGTCCAGGTTTTCTATTTTTTCCTTTTTCAATTTTGGTAGTTTATGTTTCTCGAAATTCATCCATTTCTTCCTGATTGCCTAATTTGTGGGCATATAATTGTTAGTATATCTTATAATTGTTTTATTTCTTTGGTGTTCATTGTGATCTCTCTTCTTTCATTCATTTCATTTATTTGGGTCCTTTTTTTCTTTTTGGTAAGTCTGGCTAGGGGTTTATCAATTTTACTTATTCTTTTGAGGAACCAGCTCCTAGTTTTGTTGATCTATTCTGTTTTTTTAATTATTTCTATTTCATTGATTTCTGCTCTAATCTTTATTATTTCTCTTCTCCTGCTGGATTTAGGCTTCATTTGCTGTTCTTTTTCCAGCTCCTTTAGGTGTAATGTTAAGTTGTATATTTGAGACTTTCCTGTTTCTTCCCCCCCCCCATACAGATGGCTAACAGACACATGAAAAAATGTTCAACATCACTAGCCATCAGGGAAATACAAATCAAAACCACAATGAGATAACCACCTTACACCAGTTAGAATGGCAAAAATTAACAAGACAGGAAACAACAAGTGTTGGTGAGGATGTGGAGAAAGGGGAGCCCTCTTACACTGTTGGTGGAAATGCAAACTGGTACAGCCACTCTTTATTTTTTTTTTTTAAAGATTTTATTTATTTATTTGAGAGAGAGAGTGAGAGAGAGAGAAAGCACAAGGGGCAGAGGGAGAGGGAGAAGCAGGCTCCCTGCTCAACAGGGAGCTCAATCCCGGGACCCTGGGATCATGACCTGAGCAGAAGACACTTAACAAACTGAGCCACGCAGGTGCTCTGAGACTTTTTTGTTTCTTGAGAAAGGCCTGTGTTGCTATATACTTCCCTCTTAGGGCCACCTCTGCTGCATTCCAAAGGTTCTGAACAGTCGTGTTTTCATTTTCATTTGCTTCCATGGCTTTTTAATTCTTCTGTAATTTCCTGGTTGACCCATTTACTCTTTAGTAGGATGCTCTTTAACCTTCATGTGTTTGTCATCCTTTCAAATTTTTTCTTGTAGTTGACTTCAAGTTTTAAAGTATTGTGGTCTGAAAATATGCATGGTATAATCTGAATCTTTTTGTACCAGTTGAGACCTGATTTGTGACCCAGTATGTCATCTATTCTGGAGAATGCTCCATGTGCATTTTGCTGCTTTAGGATGAAATGCCCTGAATATATCTGTGAAGTCCATTTGGTCCAGTGTGTCATTCAAAGCCCTTGTTTCTTGTTGATCTTCTGCTTGGATGATCTGTCCACTGCTGTGAATGGGGTGTTAAAGTCCCCTCGTATTTTGTATTATTATCAATGAGTTCCTTTAATTTTGCTATTAATTTGTTTATGTAACTATCTGCTCCCAAGTTAGGGGCATAAATATTTATAATTGTTAGATCTTCTTGTTGGATAGACCCTTTTATTATGATACAGTGTCCTTCTTCATTTCTTCTTACAGTCTTTGGTTTAAAATCTAGTTTTTCTGATATAAGAATGGCTACTCCAGCTTTCTTTTGACGTCCATTGGCACGATAAATGGTTCTCCACCCCCTCACTTTCAATCTGGAGGTGTCTTTGAGTCTAAAATAAGTCTCTTGTAAGCAGCAAATTGATGGGTCTTGTGTGTGTGTGTTTTTTTTAAATCCATTCTTATACCCTCTTGTCTTTTGATTGGAGCATTTAGTACATTTACTTTCAGAGTAATTTTTGAAAGATATGAAGTTAGTGCCATTGTATTACCTGTAAAGTCACTGTTCCTATAGATTGTCTCTGTTCCTTTCTGGTCTTTGTTATTTTTGTGCTCTCTCTGCTCAAAGGATCCCCTTTAATATTCCGTTTTACTTCTTCCTTACCTATTTGGATACTTGCTACTACTTTTTCTTATCAGATTGCTGCAGCTGGGATTTCCAGTACTGTGTTGCATAGAAGTACTGAGAGTGAATACTCTTGTCTTATTCCTGATCTGGAGGGAAAGCTCTCCGTTTTTCACTATTGAGGATAATGTTAGTTGTGGTTTTTTTATATATGGGCTTTGTTATGTTGAGGTATGTTCTCCCTAAACCCACTTTGTTGGAATTTTTACCATGAATGGATGTTGTATTTTGTCAAATGCTTTCTCTGCATCTGTTGGAGTGATCATATGGTTTTTATCATTCCTCTTTTTAATGTATCACACAGATTGATTTGTAAATATTGAACCACCTTGCATCCCATGAAGAAATTCTACTTCATCTTGATGAATGATTTTATTAAAGTATTGCTGAATTTGGTTGCTAATATTTTGTTGAGAATTTGTGCATCAATGTTCATCAGAGATACTGGCCTGTAGTTTTCTTTTTGTAGTGTTTGTCTGGTTTTGGTATCAGGGTAATGCTAGCCTCATTGAATGCATTTAGAAGTTTTCCTTCCTCTTCTATTTTTGGGGGTAGTTTGAGAAGAATAGGTATTAACTCTTTCAATTTTTTATTATTTTTTTCACTACTATGTCATTATTTATTAGGTTTTTTGAAGCTTTGGGCATAATAAGTATGGAATGCAGAGCAGATATGATCCGCTCTCCTCCCTTTCTAGCAATTTGCAAAGAACCAAGAGGCTGATTGAACAATTCTTTACATTTCTATACTACCTTTGCAGAAGGCCTTGTAGTGTGTTATCAAAACTACCTGCACCCCCTTACTAAAATGCTCTACCTTTCAAAAACTATAAATAAAAATTTAACCCTGTTAATAATATAATTTAATTTTTTTTGTAACTAGACTGAAATTTCAGCTCTAGAATTTTCTACCTGTCTTCAAAATTTCCTCCAGTAGGAAAGAAGGCCACTCGTTGTGCATAGGAATAGGGAGGAATTCCTTTGACCCACGGGCCAGTTATCTTGAAAATTCCACCAGCTTCAGGCTGCTGCAGACTACCCTTTAGGTCCATTCAACCCTGGGCACAGGTCACATACATTTTAGTTTAGCAGCATGAAGCATGAAGCAGCATGAAGTTGTTTTATCAACAGGCAACTTCACAGTCTGGAGTCTTTTCCTTGTCTTAGGATCTAAAAGAATCACTCTTCCTCCATTGTAACAGGCCACCCAGAGCTCCCCCTCAGCATCAATACACATTCTATCTGGAATTTATTCTTCTTTCTCCAGCTTGTAAACACTTCTGCAGTTGGAGATCTTTCCTGTTTGCATGTCATAATCAAAAGCATCTACAGAATAGGACAGACTGTCAATGTAATAGAAGATTTTGTGGTTTAGGGGCCAATCCAAACCATTGTAGATGTGTACCTGGCCAAAGTCTCTTCCACATCATGGTCAGGAAAAGAGAGTACAGGGACCTCTGGTGCCGCTTCAGTACTGGTGGGGCCATTTCCTCAGCCATACTGTCAGCAAAGTATCTCCCAGTGGCATCCACCTTCCCATTATTGAACTGATTGTTTTTCTTGTCTTTATCTACTGTGGCCAGGACAACTGTTGACTGATCTTCTCAGTTTAAGCACAGAACTTTGTTCTAATGGTGGTGACATAGCCTGCCAGGTGAAGTGTCACAGAGTTGATGGGGGCAACTGTGGTCACTTACTCCACCCCTGAACAATTCCCACTTACTGCTTGCTGAGCAATTCCCACTGGCAAACCTTCTTTGCAGGAATATCTACAAAGAGCAGAGAGTTGGACATCTCTTCCTCTTCCCACATGGGAGACTCAGGGCCCTGACAGCTCTCTGGGAAAACACACTCAACTTAATGAAAACATTGTCGTGGGGAAGATCCTGGTGCTAGAGACACTCAGAGAGCTGGCTTGCTATTAACTTTCATTCTTTCTTTCTTTCTTTCTTTCTTTCTTTCTTTCTTTCTAGAAAGAGAGAGTGTGAGTGGTGGGGAAGTGGGGCAGAGGGAGAGGGAGAGAGAGAATCCCAAGCAGGCTCCTCAACCAGCACAGAGACTGTTGCTAGGGCTCCATCTCACAACCCTGAGATCATGACCTGAGGTGAAATCAAAAGCCAGATGCTTAACCAACTGAGCCACCCAGGTGCTCCAGTATTAACTCTTTCTTAAAATGTTGGTAGAATTCACATGTGAAGCCATCTGGTCCAAGACTTTTGTTTGTTGGGAATCTTTTTTATTATCAATTCAATTTCATTTTTAGTAATTTTCTATTTCTTTCTGATTTTATTTTGGAAGGTTGTATGTTTCTAGAAATTTATCCATTTCTCCTAGATTAAATTATTAGGTCATTAATATCCCTGGCCTCTAATAACTTGCCACTTGAAATGTGAACTACGGATCATCAGTATTAGCATCACCCAGAAGATTGCTGTAAATGCAGTCTCAGGCCTAGGCCAGACCAAATAAGTCAGAATATTTTTAATAAGATACTCAAGTGACTTGTATACATATTAAGGTTTGAGGACACTGTTTTAACATCAATATAAATGTAAAAATATGTGTAATTTGTGCCTATCTATTTATGTATTATCATATTTATTTACATTTCCCCCTTTCAGGATTTTATATTACTTTATTCACCCTGGTGAAAACAGGTGAGTTCAATAAAATAACCTAATTCCATAAATTTTACGTTTTTGTACAAATGACCAGTTATTCCCTAAAGATCATTTTCTAAGTATATATGGCTATGAAGAATTTTTACAGAAGTATCTTTATTATTAAGATAAGTTTTGATTATTATTATATCAAAATATTAAGTAGCACTGATTTTTTCTTTTAAAGAGATTTTGTACAAACGCTATACTCTTATAACCAATATAATTAATTCAATTCTGCTTCCCTTTAACTTAAATTTGAAATTTTATGAGCCATATTCATAGTCTTATTTTTGGTTTTGTTTTGTATTTTATGTATTTATGACAACATGTATTTAAGTTACCTGTGACTGGGGTGATATTCCCAGAACATGGAAATTTCAGTTTGAAACCAAGAAAATTCTGGGCAAACCAAGTCACTTTCTCTATAATAAAGCTTAGTAGGACAAATCACAATTAAAAAAAAATTTGCAATAAGTAATTTTTTATTTAGAGTAATATTAGCATGTTGATTAAATACTGATTTTTAAAAACCACAGAGGGTTTGAGTATAAGCATTATGATATTTTCATAAAAGAGTAAGTTTTAAAACACCTGTTTCATTTCTTTTTACAGAGAGCTTTTAAAGCAATCAGAAAAGTCTGCTCTCGGTATGTCAGTTACAAGTAATTATTTGACAGAAAACTCACTTTCTCTTAATGTATCATGATAAATGTCCTGAAATTCCTTAAAGACCAACCTTGAAAATATGATACAACTTTAAAAAAAGGACATATTTCTCTGCTGGTATTGCATAGTTATTCTAACTAGTAAGCTAATAAACTAAGTGGTCAATAGATTGCCATTGACATTTTTCCTTTGTGTTTCTATGAGTATCTAAAGATTGACAACAATCTCATGGAAGTAAAAATGTATTTCTTTTCAGATACCCATTGTCATTTTAAAAATATAAGGAACAAGGACTGTACAAAATGTAAGGAAGACTTTGGATCCTAGAACTAATATAGGCAAGAATCAAGCTGAGAAGATTATTTAGTTTTATACAGAGGTCACTTATTATTTATTTTTTTTAAGATTTTATTTTTTTATTTGACAGAGAGAGACACAGTGAGAGAGGTAACATAAGCAGGGGGAGAGGGAGAGGGAGAAGCAGGCTTCCTGTTGAGCAGGGAGCCCCACACGGTGGGGTATCACTTATTATAAAAAGAAAGAATGACTCAGAGGGTATAAGAACACAGAGGGCAGGGCCACAATCCATGGAGAATAACTCTCAGGGAACAGAACTGAGCCCAATTCACAGATCAGGCAACATGTACCTGGCTGGAATTCAGAATTTCTATGGACTGATGACTATTCCATCTTTTTAAAATGGAAGTGTCTACTGTGGTAAATCTATGCTTGTCTGATCATTATATAATAGATGTGGGTGGCAGATAACCTGTCACTAGTTCACAGGACTTCTGACCAGGAGGAATGATACTCAAGTGCTTTAAGATATCTTACCTAAGGAGACTCAACTGTATCTAGACCTAATTTAGATGATAAACCTCACAGAGACTAATGCTAAATGGGATGCAACTTTTGAGGGATCCTGGAAAGAGCTGTGCATTTTTTGCATGTGGGAGGGGTGTGAATTGTTGGGCTAGAGGGTATACTGTGGAAGACTGTATTTTACAGAGATAGCCATAGCTATATCCCCTACCTCACATGTTCATCTAGAATCTTGTCACTCTCCCATCATGAAGTAGAGTCTAATTCCCCTCCCAAAGAATCTGGGTAGATTTGAGCCTCACTTGTAACCAACAGAATGTGATGGAAGTAATGCTGTATGACTTCTGAGGTTAAGTCAGAAAGGCAATACTACTTCTACCTTGCACCTGGAACACTAGCAATGGAACCCTGCAGCACCAGTCCAACTGCCCTGAGACCAATATGGCCTTGAGGAAACTCAAGCTAGCTTACGTGGACAGACCTTATGGACAAGCCCAGGGACCAACCTAAAAGAGAGAGATATGTAGCCAGTTTCCAGCTTCTCCAGCCCCACACTCTTTTAGCTCCAGTTACCATCTGATTACAATTGCATAAGAGCTCTGAGGTAATACCAACCAGAGAAGCCTGTCCTGAAACTATAATATAATAATTCCTGCAGTTTTAATCTATTTAGTTTTGGGGTGACGTGTTATACAGCAATGGTAACTGAAATACCTCTTCTAAATTAAAACGATTTTAAGTTTAATTTAATTTTTAAAAAAGATTTATTTATTTATTTTAGAGAGAGAGAGTGCGAGCAGAGAGAGGGGAAGGGAGTGAGGGAGCGAGAATCTCAAACAGGCTCCAAGCCCAGTGGGAGGCCGATGCTTGGCTCAATTACATGATCTGAGATCATGACCTCAGCCAAAATCAAGAGTTGGATGCCAACCAACGGAGCCACCCAAGTACCCGTCATTTTTTTTTATATATATAAGAGAACACACTTGAAGATTCTGGACCTTCATTACACAGCTTTATTTCGGTCTGTACATAAGATTAAAAAAAATTGTCTGCCCTCAGGAGCTCTAAATTTCAGGTCAAAACAGGTTTGAATCCTCTTTTTTTATTATTATAATTTATTACCATGGACCACAGAAAGTTACTTAATCTTCTTGTTTTCCCTTCTACTAACTGTTGATAACACCTATAAGAGAGAATTAGTATATAGATTAAATTAAATGAGTTAATACATGGGAAAGACCCCTACATGGTGTCTGACACATAACTACCTGACTCAGTTCTAGGGTCTACTTGGTGACAATCCATTAGGATAGCTCTAAGAAAAAGACACATGTCATCAAGATGGTATATGCAATGTAGGGAGATGGATAGAGGAAATGGCATTTTATCAGAGAGCTGCCATATTATCTTATCCCTTTCTTTAAAGTACCAGACATTTCTTCCCTTCACTCTTCAGCAACAAGCTGAAAAATACTATTTTATCTCTCCATTAAGCAAAACTTCGTGGACTTTGAATTCCCTTTAAACTAAGGGACTTTTATGTCTGTATCCCAGTGCCTAACAGTGACTAAAGCAAAAGAAGTGCTCCGTTAATACTGACTGAATAAAGGAACACATAGTTCTGTAACTAGCAGCTTCTTCCTAAATATATTCAGATACTGCCAGCATTAGAGTAATCAGAAATAAAAGGTCCGTTTCTCTAGATCTACTTAAACTCTCAACAATGCTGAAATAAGAGACCAAGTTTATATGAATTAATAACAATTATAATTAGCAAAAGTAGTATGTATGTTTTAAGGTATATTACAATATGATATAAAAAGATTATTGATAGGCGGGATAACATGGTGGTTAAGAGTGCAAACCCTGAGTCAGAATGTATGGAAGCAAATCCTTGCTCCACTCTCTTCTAGCCCTATAAATGTAGGTAAGTCAGTTAAAGGCTCTGTGCTTTCAGTTTCCCACCTGTAAATCACAGGTGACAATAGTACCTACCAAGATACTACTGTTGTAAGTGTTAAATGGGTTGATATATTCAAAATATGTAGAACATTTCTTAGTAATAATAGTGATTATTTTACCTATAAAAATCTAATTGAAAATGACAACTTTTTTTGCTAAAATGAAGGAAACCATTTTAACTATTCTAAAATTACTCAGAATTCAAAAATGAATGTTGTCGAGTGAAGAAAATTGCTACATAAGGCCTTAGACATGGTTACGTAAGTATACGTAGAGGCTGCCACACAATATAGTAAAGCTAGAATCCTCTGCCTTGAATTTATCGAAATGAAGTAAAAATAGAAGAAGAAGAATAAATACTAAGCAGTGAATGCTAGTGTCTACTTGGGATAATTTAGTGACAATAAATCAAAGCAGACCCACTGGGTTATGCCAAGACATTTTCCTAACTAAATCTAATTTGGTTGATTTGTTCTGTTTAATTAGTGAATATTATAATTATGTGCTCTGAAAGTTGTGTGAATTTAGTAACATTAAGTAGCACTAAAGCAAAGTAGAGCAAAATACCAAGACAGAATTTCTTTTGAGGACTTGCCTTCTTGTAAAGAATACAATTAACTCCCTAGAGTAATCTTTATTTGCCTAAATAATGAATGCTGTGGGAGAGTGAGACACTTCCCACTTTTCTTTTCATCAATACCTATGCGACCTAGTCTGATTTAGTTGAACCTAGGACATTTTCAATAATTACAAGCACAGGGGTCTACCACAGATTCTCCTGTGGGAAAAAATGTATTAATGTAGGCAAAGTAGATATAACCCTGCATGTCTGACCCCTTTTAACTTCTTGGTTGCCTAAATATTCAGTCAGGGATTATACCAGTTATATATGTAGGGAGGCCTAAATGTTTAAAAAGTAAACAGAGATAAATTACAAATGGTGTTTTTTTCATTCTTTTGGGCTGATGTCCGGAGATATTTTGTTAGGATATAAATAGTTTTTTTCAATTTTCCTTTTTTGGTAATTAGACTGCTAGTTTTGTTTAACCTTGCCCTTTTGGAGATGTGTTCAAGAACTATTTAGGAAACAATATTACATCCTGTGATAGTTTTTCATTAATAAAGAAGGGTGAAAGGATTCAGTTATAAAAATAGGCAGTGGGAAATATAACTGTATTTTCCAGCATGTGTGGGAACCACAGGATTTTTGCTAGAATACAGAAGCAAGTTTTGAATGAACTTAAAATAAGGTTTGACTAATTAATGTATTTTGTTAGTACATTGACTAGAAAAAATTACATTTGGCCACATTTTAAAAACTCACACCTAAATCTACTTTGGCTTGCTTATAATTTTTTTTGGATTAATTCTTGTTGATTAATTGCTTTACCTCTTTCCTTCACCCTATTCTTTAATAAATATTTATTAGGCGACAATTCATTTACTGACACTGTAGTAGGTACCAGAGATTACAGTGGAAAGGCATAATCTCTGTCATCATGAATCTTATGATACAATACAAACAAAACAGATAAAGGCACTTAGGGTGTGCCCCCAATCCAATGACTGGTGTGTCCACAAGAAGAGGAAAAGGCATAATAGAAACACAGGGAAGGTCAGGAGGAGATGAGGACAGAGACTGGAGTCATGCTGCCACAAGCCAAGCAACGCCTGGAAGCTGCAGAGGAAAGGAGGGATCTTCCTTCGAACCTTCGGAAGTAGCATGACCTGCTGACAACTTGATTTCGAACCTCTAGCATTCAGAGTCATGAGAAAATAAAATTCTATTGTTTCAAGCCACCCAGTTTGTGATGCTATTTTGCAGCAGTCCTGGGAAGCTAATACAGACAGGTTGACTTTGAAGTGTCTGTGGAACATCTAAGTGCAGGAGTCAAGAAGAAAGATGAATTTGGAGGTTTGGAACTCAAGTTTGGGTTGGAGATAAAAGTATGAGGAACATCAGCATATGATTGAGCAGTAAAACCATATAAGTGGCTGAGATCATCCAGGGGCAGTCTGTAGAGTAAGGTAGGAAAGACTAGTCTAGAACCCTGAAGAATAGTATTGTATGAGTGGGCAGAGATAGGTGTACTCCCAAGAGAGACCAAGATGGAGACTAGAGCAGTAGAAGGAAGACCAGGAGAGTGTGGTGTCACACAGCCACACGCAGAGATGGTTTAACAAGCGAAGTGCAGCAAATTGGTCAGGTAAGACAAATACTTTGTCCATTATATTTAGGAAGAGACAATCCTGGGGGACCTAACAGATTTCAGTGCAAAAGTGGAATAGTTTTTGAGGAGTCACTGAGAGATGAGAAAGTGAGTCCAGGAAGTGTAGACAACTCTTTCTGAGGGATCGAATGTGAAAGGAAGGAAATCTCCAGTAAGTAGATGAAGACACAGGATGAAGGCAGGGCTTTTCATGTGATTTAATTAATCATCAGTATTTGAGTTTACTTACAGATTCTTGTGTTTTTATCTAATGAGACACCTTAATATTTAGACAATGGTGATAAAACAAATAGAATGGTACCTTATTGTTGACCATAAAATTGCTCACTAAGTTATAGCATAACAACTAGAACATGTTTTATAGATACAAATCTAAAAAGTCAGTAAATGAGAATCTGTTGTTGGTAGAAGTTTTCTGCATAATTTATTAAGAGGGAAATTGTAGACAGGATAATGTTTTGAAATGCAAAACATCTGACTCATAGTAGAGATGAAGAGCACTGAATGACCCATGAGAGAAACTTACCTTATTGTTCATACACGGCAGAGAAAATTCAAAACCAATAAGGCATCAGGCATCACACAGCAAAACTACTTTAATGAGGGTGAGTCATGATGCCACCCAGGGAAATGAATCAACAGCCCACATGCCCAATCTTCTTGATAATTACAGTTTTTTCCCCTTTTAAATTAAAACTAAAGTCAGGTAACAACTAATGTCCCTGTAGAACAAATTTAGCCAAATGGAAATATACAGTGGTCTAGGAAGTAAATGGAAGTATCAAAGGGATGCAGCTTTTCCAGCAAAGAAAGAAAAAGAACCATTACTTTAAGTGTAATGTCATGTCTGCTGGCCCCAAGGGACTTTTAAATGCTTTTATTGTGTCTTCTGTTTCAGCTGATTTGGGCATCTTCCCACCATGGAGCAACTCCAATAGCTTTTTCTCAACACTGAAGTCTTAGATTTTGTACCCGAGGTTCCTATGGTTTTCCACTCAAGCCAGGAGAATGAGGAACATCCCTTTCTCCTCCTGTCTCCTTGCCCTCTAGCTTCCATAGTCAATCATAAGTCCTGTAAATTCTATGTCTTAAACATTTCTCACTTCTCTTCCTCCCCAGAGCTACAGCTCTGATCTAAGCTGCCACTGACTAACCTATGCCAAGTCCCACTTATCCTGTCTTGACCCCTCTAAGAGAAGCCTCAGCACAGCTAGAATGAGCAAGGAAAAAGGCAAATCATATATATTCTGCTGTTTAAACCCTGGGCTCGTTTCCCACTCTGGCCATAGCAAACTGGTATGGGCTTTTGTGATAAATTTAAAAAAGAAAAAAAAAGGTAACCATTTCCTCTCTGGATAAGCAGTGTCAGATTTGAGACCCAATTTTCTCCTCTGGTCAGGATTTTTATGCAGTGTAGAAATTACAACACCCTTTACCCTTAGAATAAAATCCAGGCTTTTTAAGATGGCTTATATAGTCTTCTACAACCTTATTTCTGTCAATCTCTGCAGAGCCACCTCTTGCCATTCTTTTATTCATGCTCTCTGATCCTGCTATCAGTTTCAATTCCTCGAACATACCATATTCTCATTTAATCTTTGCCAAACCTTCCACTATTTGGAAAAAATCTCTCCTGTCTGTCCAGATAACTCATGCTCATTTTTAGGTCCTGACAAAAAAATTACTCCCCTTTACAGGACTTCCCAAACCACCCCAATTAGAATAAGTCTTCTTGCCACACAATTTCCCTGAGCAGCTAAATGTGTTCAACATCACATTCATTAGGATTTAGTGAAATAGCTGGTATAAAGTCTGCCTTCCCTGATGGATTCTCAGCTCAGTGAGGGCAGACTTGGTCTATTTGTTCCCCACTGTATCATCTGTGTAGTAACATGTCTGACACTTAATAGACACTTAAGAAATATTTATTGGCTGAATAAATAGTTAAATGCATGGGAATAACCTGGAATCCTTCTTGCAGCATAGTGGGGAAAGTTTTGTCAGAAGATACAGGTTCTAATCCTGGCTCTGCCACTAACTTACTTAATTGTGTGACCTTAAGTAAGTTCCCTTAACCATTGTGAACCTTCTTTCCTTATCTTTAAAATGTTGATACTACCTAGCTACGAGAAGCTAATAGTAGGTGCAAAGGGACAATATTTATTGAGTCCCTACCATGTGCAAAGTCCTATGCTAAGTATGGCCATCTACATTATCTCAAAAGAAATAATATGAATCTCTGAAGCGTTATCATTTATCTGAAGATCATAGTAAGTGGCAAAACAAGGATCTAGGTCCAAATTTCTCTGGTTCTAAAGATTCTACTTTCTCTACCTCTTTCTCTATTCTTTTCCTTCTTCACCATTTTCCTTCAAAATCCGTTTGATAAATTCTTCAAGTCATAAGACAAGTGTTCTGTGAAACCATCTCTAATGCCCTTAGGCAGATTTACATGCTCCTATCTCTAAGTTCATATTATGTTAATATAATAACCTTATACTTAGTTACTTGCATACCATAAAAGTTTTCAGAGAAGAGACCATGTCTTTCCATTGTTGTATACCTAGTATCTTGACTGGGCATTAGTACGTTGTAAGTGCTAAATGAGTATTTGTTAAATGAGTAAATGAACTTTCTCTACCTAGTATTATTCATAAATTTGATAATATAACTAATTTTTGTTTAGTGTTTATATGTAGTTTTACATTTTATATATAAACAGTCAATAATTAAGGCCTCAACCATAATTGCTCATATGCTTGATGTTGCTAAGATAGTATAATGAACATATGACATGGGTTCTTATCAAATCATAAAGAACTGGTTTTAGATAAATATATTTAAGATTTTTTAAAAAACAGCTAATAATTGCCCAAAAGGGAATATGTCAAATATGAGGTATGGGGAAATGGCCCAGGATTATTTTGAATTTGATATTCTATTTTTAATTTTCTATATGGCAACTTCAGAGAACAAATATATTGCTAGTAAATACAAAACTACTTAGCTTAGAGAATTTGACATATTATTTATTGTAATGTTGCCTTGCTTCAGAGGATTATAATTAATAGAAGAAACAAAACCCAATTGCAAATTAATGGCCTACAGCACATCAGTGGGCTAGGAGACTAAAACAGAGCTGAAGGTCTCATTTACATTGATATAAAGATGAGTACTATTTACTGGATACTCAAATCAAGAAGAAATACAAAATACTTTGAAATTATGTAATATATAATCTAAATCCTTCATCTAAGACAACAGCTTGTCAAAATGCTAACCATTAGGAACTGAAAGTTTTGTTTAGTTAATAATGCTTCCTTTCACATGTGCTATGTGCTTTCCAGAAGGAAATCTGAAATCTATTATTAGCTTTACATAGTCAACTCTTGCTTATCAGAGTTAATAAAAAGAACACACACATCTGTGCGAATACAAAGAACACAGACATACAATAGGCCTGTTTTAGATCTAAAAGGGTAGATAATACAAAAATTACACCTTTGGCTCTAGAAGATATGTTGATTCTTGCAGCATATTTGCCTTCCACTATATTAGTTTTTCTAAGTAAGAAGAACTATGCTACGGAAAACCTGTATGCACACACAAATGAGAGTTCTTGCGAACTGCTTTCCAGAGGTTAAAATTCTGTCAGAGGTATTCACTCTGTACATTGGATTCTGATCATCACCAATATGTTGAAAGTTCTAATTCTCAATCCTCCAGGTCCTAATACAATATTCTCAACCTCACACATGGCTAATGAAGAAACTAGGACAAGCAGTGGTGAAGAAAAAATCAGTTCTGGGAAAGGGAAAAAAGAAAGTCATGCTATGCCTAGCTTTGACCTTGTGAAAGAAGAGGGATCACTAAAGTTACTACTGTTATTTTTAAAATGAAGCCTTGGACATTGGTCTACTAAAATAAAAAGGTGAAGGAAATTATAAATTAGTGCACATGGTCAGATACATTGCTTTCTAGAGTGATATTAATGATTTTGGCAATGCTGGGTCAACTACTTTATATAAGAAAACTGAATAGCCTCTCAATGTAAATAATGGCTATCTTTTCATCTGTGAAATCAGATCAATTATGTAACAAAAATTTACATTAAAAATGACATTTCTCTCTGAGGCATTTTATAAAATAACCAATGAAAGATGGGTTCCGTGGCTCAGAAGAAAGCAACATAGTTCAAAGAAAAGCTGGTCTATTCTTATTATGTAGATAGAAATAAGGTACATAGTAGGTAGTAGAACTCCAACAAAGCAAATATTCAGTTGTTCAATCATTCACCATAGTCAGTCACTATGCTAGGCACTGGAGATACATACATCTTATCTGCAACTTGATCCCTGCATTTAGGGAAACCCCAGACATTTAAACAAACACTTCTGTATAAAATATCTAATAGCAGAGGTGTGTGAATAGTGTTAGGGAGGCACATGGATGAAAGAATCGTTGGAAAGAATTGTTGGAGAAAGCTTCATAAAGGAGGTCACCCTTAGCCAAATTCCTCAAAAGAGTTAAAGTTTACCAGGCAAATTAGATGGGAAGGCCTGCCAAGGTGACAGAAGAGTATTCTATGAATCAAGGACCATGAGCTTTAAGAACAATGTACTTAGGACTGCATGGTATATTTGGGTAGAGGTAAATAAAGAGAAAATTAGAGCCAGGTTATCAAGGACTTTGTTGGATGTGCTAAGGCATTTGGACATTCTTTTACAGTAATAAGATATAAGATGTTCTTAAGCAACAAAGTGGCATGATCAGATATATGCTTAAAAAATTAACTCTGCTAACTTTAAGAAAGCTAAATCTGGAGGAAACATCGATAATTTAAGAACTTCAGGTTCATATGATCCCTAATATAGTCTCCCACCCTCTGGCTTATGTTGTAAGAAAGTTTTAGAGCTTTAGCTTTACAACTTAGTAAATTTTATTTATTAAAATAAAAACTATTATTTTGAGGGGAAATGGTATTACAGATAATGCATAAGTGCATTAACTGAGCTGGGCTTGGGGATGTGGAGTAAAAGAGACAGTTTTCAAAAGAGAAAATTTTCATTCTCAACCATGTCTATAATCTTAATGAGAGCAAGGGATGAGTGCTGATCAGGGAGGTTCCTTTGGGGTCAGAGAAGATGGAGACAATCTCCTTTTTTCCCAAATCATGGGAACATTAGACATTGTATTGTTTTCTGCCTCTGTATAACAAATCACAAAAAACAGTGGCTTACAACAACATGCATCTATTATCTCACAGTTTATATGAGTCAGGAGTCTGAGCACATCCTAATCAGTCTTCTGAGAAGGGTCTCAGCAGGCTACAATCCACTTGTTGGCTAGGGCTGCATACATACTCAAAAGGGGGCAGGAATCATGGGGTCATCTTACAATTCTGCCTAATAACAGATACCATGAGTCAAGTAGAAAAGTTGAAATTATTAGAGCCTAGCACCAGGTAGGGAACAACTGGTCCAGCAAGTAGGTAGGAAGTTACCTGGGAGAATATATGAAACAAGTTCCATCTTGGGCTTTGCTCACTTACATCATGACTCATAAAAAAAGAAGCCTGCATTTTAAAAGGCTAGCACCCAGGTAGACCCCACACAGGGCACCACCCCAAAATAGACAAGGTGTAGAGAAAAAAAAAGGAAAAATATTCTCCCAAAGAAGATTGTAGAGATAGAAGATGTGAATTCAAAAAAGTTCTAACAGTTTGGAAATGGTTTTCAACTGAAGGTAGAGAGGGGATTTGCCCATAGCACAGACCTGGAAAGAACTTTTTCCCTCCATTAAAAAAAATTTACAGTTACCTATTCTTCTACCATATTATATTTAATTATAATGATCATACATATGCATATCACACACATATAACTGATAGCAGGGAGATTTTTCAAGAAATATAAACAGTCTGGTAGAGAAAATCTATCAAACAAACTAAAGTAGACAAGATAATTAAAGAGAAGATATATGCAGCACTGAATCTGAATCACAAAGAAAATTCTGCTAACAAAGCATTTGTATTTTCACACAAATTAACAGAAGGTAAAAGCAAGAGAAAATTGAGTTAATAAAAGATTAATTTAAAAAAAAGATTTTCAACACAAAACCTCTCTGGAACAGCTGCTCTCTTGCTTTTGCTATAATTTTGGATAGATTATCACTTGTGGAAGTCTGGCTTCCCCAGCAGTAACACAACTCCAGCTTTTGCTGCCCTCACATCCCAGAACACATAAAACGGAACAAACAGAAATTCCAACTCTGCTCATCAGTAGATTGACCTGCCAGTTCCAGGCAACTGTGGATTTAAGATTCTGATTGCCTGGCTGGATTCCTAGGACCTGGCTGCTCTGTATTTATATTGAATTCTTAGAGTTTGGGCTCTGTTTGTTGCCTAAACCTACGATAATAACAACAATACAAATAATAATAATGGTCATGGTTATTAAGCATTTATGAAGCTACATTAATTAAGCATGTGTTACATTCATGTGTTTTTCATTTAGTGGTACTGGCTCAATGTAATAGGGATAGTGTTCTTCAAAGAAGATATTGATATATTTCCATTCTTAAATTTTGTTCATTGGGAACCTCTCTTCCCCTAGGTCTAGACTGGAGACTTAATGCCCAGAAGAGGAAGGACATACAAGCCTCAAAATTTTTAAGAAGGAAAAGGCTGAATGAGATAGGGAATATAGAAAAATAGTTCTACATGTGTGTCCTAATCTTTTCTTTCCGAGCTTTATCTGGATAGCCTATAATATAATAAGTATTGGGAGAACATAAGGAAAGAGGGACCTAGGCTCCAAATCCCATCTATATTCTGGGCATGGCCACTTCTGGGTAAACTTGGTAGTTCTGCATGTTATGAACTGGCAAAGTCTTGATAAATTTTTCTGAGCCCTGCTTATTGCCCTTATGAATGAGGCCCAGAGGTTCCTGTGTCCTCCAAAAGGGGGCCTCAGAGGCATCTGGGCTGAAAGTCAAGTAGGCTGCCATGGGGCCAGCTCGGCAAAGAGAGAGGTGACTGCAACAAAGGCCAGAGTGAACAGATGGCAGACGTGGCTGAATAGTGGGTCCACCTTACCAGTGAGAGATGAGCTGAGGTGAGCAGCCAAAATGAGCTGGACCTGGTGGTAATGATCTTGACTTAAATATATCACCCACAAACTGTAGGTACAGTGGGAGGGATACCCACACCCTACCATCCCTCCTATGTTGCTCTCAGGGCCCACATACTAACCATTTGTTAGGAATTTGGACAAAAAGATAATTTAATCTTTCTCTGCTCTCCTTGGTCTTTGCCCTCTTTGTTCCCTCACCAAGGATGACTTCGCTTCTAGTTCATAGAGAAGATAGGAGCCATCAGACAATAAAATGCAAATTAGATAATTTCTCCTTGTTTACCAGCCTGTCAGCAATTTGTCATTGCTCCTATGTCTCTTTTGGTCTTAGGATAAAGACCAAAATCCTGAACACAATTTGCAGTGTTCATACCTGCATGATTGGCCTTTTACTTCCTCTATGGACTCAGCTCCTGCCCTTTCTCCCCTTTCGCTGGAACCTGTAGTTTCTTGTTAATTTCCACCACAGGAATTTTTTTTCTTCAATACTCTAGTCCTCCTTTGGAATATAATCTTCCCACCCCACCTTGGCCTAGTTAATTCCTCTTTATCTCTCAGATCCCAACTCTTCCTGGAAAAGCTATAGACCCCTGCATGAGAGCAGTCATTTAGATAGTCTCACAGCCACATTCTGAGTAAATATACCTATTTTATGCTGCCCAAATAAACCAATAGTCTTATTTCAACGAATTTCACTGAGAATAATAAGTTCTCACGTGATTGTTTGCACTAAGACATATTACCCCAACATCTATCTAATATGTAAGATATTTTCATATTTTTAAGTACTAAAAAGTAGTCAATATTTTCTTTTTTTTCATCACACATCTACTAACCTATATCTTGCCCTCTATGTAATGTGCAATATGTGCAGAAAGGCGGTGGAGAAAAGTCATGAGACACCAAAGGGGAAATAGGAAAAGAGAAAATACAGAAGAGGCATTTTATGATTTATCAAGAACTGATAAGAATATATTTTTACAATTACAGGAGGACCTCAGTGCCACAGTCAGTTGAGCAACTGACTCTTGCTTTCGGCTCAGATCTGACCTCAGGGTGGTGAGATCAAGCCCCGCATCAGTCTCCACATTCAGCATGGAGTCTGCTTGTGTTTCTCTCTCTCCCTCTTCCTTTGCCCTTCTCCCTCCAAATAAATAAAATAACTTTAAAAAAGAATATATTTGTGCTATTACATATATATAATATTTGAGATAAAAAGCTTTTTTTTTGGCTACCTATAATCATGGTCTATTGAAAGTACTGCATTTAACAATCAATACTTCAGATAATTGGTTTAATGCATATTTTAAAGAAAATAAACCTTGAAGATATTATTACACATCGTTCTTACCAGCCATTAACTTCCTCTGTATCTGCTCACCCTAAATCTCAGCATGAAGCTTAATGATCACCTCAGCAGCCTAGCTTTGGTCTTCATGCCAACTAGAGTCCAAAGACCCACTCAGCTACACAGGTCCAGTGGCTGCTGGAAAAACATTGTCTCAGCTTCAGGAGGACTATTTTCAGTCTGTGTGAACTAATTAAAAGGAAGGCCTTTGTTTGTCTTTCTGGCAATCCCCAAGCAGCGTGAAAGGTCCATGCCACCCTCTCTGTTCTAATTTTAGTGCTCCTCTAATGTTTCTTCTTCCTTGCAGAAAAGCATCCTATGCTGTTAAGCACTTAGAAGCTTTTGTATTTGTTATTTCTTCCACTTGGGAAGAAGCACTTTTCCACCTTACTCTTTTTAGATATCCTCCCTCCCATCAGTTTTCTTTAGCAGGAGGTGATGTTTTGAAAACTAACAAAACTGGAGATCATTAATTACCAAGGTAGCTAATTTCTTTAGCAAGACCCCAAAGGGGCTAGCCCAAAAATTCTTCATATGTAGAGCTTTCAGGATACAACTTTTCATAAAGTGAAAGCATCTTTACAACTGGTGATTCTCAGCTTCCTTTTTCCCAGTAATTCACAACATACCTGTCCAGGGTATCTTCATTGAGGAATTCAGATCTCACAGGTTTTGGGGTAAGGCACTGTTTCTCAATCTTTTAAAAGTGATATCCTTTACTTTTGATAAAAATAAAATTATTATGTAGCTTCCTCCCACCCTGCCTTACCTCACTGTCTCGATTATCTACTTGGCCTATCCACTTGGATATCCAATAGTGTTTCAAATTTAAATGTCCTAAACTGAGCTTCTTTATCTCAATTAATATAAACTTCATTCTTCCAATGATCAGAAGGGCCCCAAATCCTTGAGTTACATGTTTGGTCTCTTTCATTTTCTTGCATTCTATATCCAATCCATCCAAAAAAATACGGTGGCTCTACTTTTAAAATAGATGCAGAAGGGATGCCTGGGTGGTGCAGTCAATTCAGTGGCCAACTCTTGGTTTCAGCTCAGGTCGTGATCTCAGGGTCATAAAACCAAGCCCCACATCAGACTCTGTGCTCAGCATGGAGTCTGCTTGAGATTCTCTCTCACTTTCCCTCTGCCCCTCCTGCTTGTGCTCTCTCTCTATAACAAAGAAATAAATCTTAAAAAAAATAGATGCAAAATTCTAGGGGTCCCTGGGTGGCTGAGTCAGTTAAGCATCTGATTCTTCATTTTGGCTCAGGTCATGATCTCAAGGTTGTGAGATCCAGCCCTGCATGGGACTCCATGTTTGGCGTGGAGCCTGCTTAAGAGTCTCCCTCTCTCCCTCTTCCTTTGCCTCTTCCCCTTGCTCGTGCTCTCTATTTTTCTCTCTAAAGAAAAGGGAAAAAAAAGATGCAGAATTCTATCACCTCTCACTGCCTCTATCTTAAAAAAGCCTGCTTACCTGAGCAAAAAGAACACACTGGCAACAATTAGGGGTACCCCAAAGACTGAAATACCTTATCAGATGGGCTCTCTGGTCATTCAGAAGTTTCATATAAGAGGGAATTGCATGGTGGTTAAGAGGGTGGCACAGCGGTTAAGCGTCTGCCTTCGGCTCAGGGCGTGATCCTGGGGTTCTGGGATCGAGCCCCACATCAGGCTCCTCCACTATGAGCCTGCTTCTTCCTCTCCCACTCCCCCTGCTTGTGGTCCCTTTCTCGCTGGCTGTCTCTCTGTCAAATAAATAAATAAAATCTTAAAAAAAAAAAAAAAGAGGAAAACAAGTTTCCTGAAGGAGTGACCCTCCATGGATCATCACTCTCAGGGAGCCTTAGGCACCAGAGGACAATAAAAGAGGTCTTAGCATCTCAGGGAAGGGAGGGACAAAGTACAGAAGAGATGAACTTAGGTAAAATTCACCTATTTCCTAATTTGTTAAATAAATGGAAAGACTAATTTAAATATTATGAATGGAGATCAATGTAGAAATATACATTGTTCTTTATATCAAATACTTCTTCTAAAAATTTGCACTTATTTAACCACAGTATGTAAGGCTATTTTGCAGAGGGAGAAGCTAACTCAGCTGCTCACCTTCATAGTTCTAAGACTCTGTTATTACCAACAATTATAGTTGTTGCTGGTTTCTTGTGCATCTTCCTCTCCAAACCACCTCTTATCATTCCACCGTACTTCTTTAGTACTTTGACTTCAGCAATTCTTTGACCTAACGAGAATCTCCAATCCAATGATCCTTTTGATTTTTCACTGTTACTTGTTCCATTGTCTTCTTTTTCCTACTTCTCCATCTTGAATTTCATGTCAAACATAACTCTCATTCTCTTGTGTTCATATTTCCTTGCTCTTCAATAAACCCGCTTGACAAAAACACAGTGTAAAATTCAACTCTGAAAACTATAGAGCTGGAGAAAAACAGAACCACATTGGCTAATCCAACTTTAAGTTCATGAACATGAACTTTGAATGGGCTCTTAATTCTGCCAGATGATTACATCATATCTCCCTTTTCCACTCACTGTCTCTTTCTCCTAAACAACTCTCATTCCTTCTTCTCTTTCCTCCACCTCCACATCTCCTCTTCCCTCCTTCATCTCAACTGATGCTGCTGCTTTCTCCTTAATAGAGAAAATAGAAATTATCAGAACAAATACTCCTCAGATTCTCACCACATGGATCCCTTTCCAGCATTTGTACCCAGCCTGGAAACATCATTCTTGCCTGTTTCCCATGATCCTGTCTAATGCCAATCTCTCCTCTTAGTTAATAGAACCCCATTCTCTCTTTCACCTTCTTTATCACAATTTTATAATTCTCCTTGGAAGAAATTTCTTGAAAAGGTAATTTATATTTGTTTTAAGTCCTCTCCTCCCATTCTCTCTTAAACCCACTATGTTGGGCTTTTGCCCCTTCCATTTCAACCAAATTGCTCTTGTCAAGGTCAGCAGTAACCTCCACATTGTTAAATCCACTAGTCAATTCTGACTCAGTCCTCACATCGTCCTATTCAACTTGTTAGCTACATTTGAGGAAGTTGATCACTCTTTCCCTCTTAATAACTTTCTTCATCTGAATTCAGAACACAACAATCACCAAAAGCTTTCCTCTTACCTAACAGGTTATTCCTTCTCAATCTCCTTTACTGGTATTGCCTTTTATCCCCTCTTTCATTGAGCTCAGTTTTTGGTCCTCTGTCTACACTCCATATCATCTATATAGTGATGATGTTCACATTTGTATCTTCACTGGATCTTAAGTTGCTACTCAACACATCTATTCAAGTAGGCTTCTCAAAGTTAAAATGAACTCCTGGTATTTCTCCCTGTTCACCAAACCTGCTTTTTGGACAACCTCTCACACGTCAGATCATAGTAAATTCATTCTGACAGTTGTTCAGAACAAAAATCTTGCAGTTTTCCTTATTTCTTTTTTTCTCATACACTACATCCACTCCACCATGAAATCCTATTGGATCTACCTTAAAAATATGTCTAATATCCATCCATTTCTCTATACCTCCGGTGTTTCACCTTTGATCTGAGCTCCTTTCATGTCTCATCTTACTGCAATACTATAATAACCTCCTAACTGGCCTTCATGCTCCCGCTCTGTTCCCCTTCTTCAATCCATTCACAACTCGATAGAATAATCCTCATAAACAGAAGTTAGATATGTCACTCTTCTTCTCAAAGACCTGAATTTACTCCTCATTTCAGTCTGAGTAAAAGCCAAAGTCCTTATAATGGCCTATTAGTTTTTACATGCTCTATCCACATACCTTTCTTACTTATAAGTATTTCATATTTCAGGGTATGGCAGTCTGATTTGATGAATCTGCTTAAACCAGAAACTTTAGAGGCTTCCTTGAACTTTTTCCCCTTTACCATCATACATCCAAAAGTTATCATAACTTGTTGATTATTTCCTTGTATCTCTCAAATCCATTTACATCTTTCCATTGCTGATGACATTGTTTTTCCCCACCTCCAATTTTACCTCATCTCAAATCTATCTACTACATTTTAATACTAGAGTGAGCTTTCTAGTTAAATGCTAATCTAATCATATCATTCTGTAGTGTGTCTAACTCCACATATCTTTCACTTTAACAACTTTTTTGATGATTCATAAATTGATACATGGGCATAAATTGATACTTGGAATATATAAGACAGTGCCTTATAAGTAGGAAGCTTTATATTCAGGCTACTTTTGAAATGTCTCTGTTATAATAAATTCATTGGGTCACTTATTCAAAGTGTTTTATAGCATATAATTCATTTTTTAGAGTATATTAGTCTTTGTTCATATAAATAACATTTTGTCAAGATTCTTTTGTGCATGTAATCATTTATAAAATTAACTGTAGATTTATCTAATAATTTAGATTATATTTTTAATTTAAGAAAAGGTCAGCTACCTATAAGTCCAGAACAATATACATATCTAGGCTAATTCCACCTTAAGATTACTGTAGATTTTAAATAATAACAGTAAATAAGAAAAATAATAATATTAAACAATAATGATGATAATATTAAAGAAGAATTAGTTTACCTAGTCTACAAAATATATTCATATAAATAAGCTCCTTTATTACTACAAGTACTCAAAGAGTAGATATTATTTCCCTTTTTCAGAGGAACAAATTGGAAATCAGAGAAGATAAGTGATTTGATGAAAAATATACAGCAAATCAGTGACAGAACTAACTCTGGAATTCATGCTCTTTCAATGTAAACCATGTGGTAGTGTCTGTATGTGCAGGTTTTCATTATTTATTTATTTATTTATTTGTTATCTTTAGAGAGGTGGGGGGAGGACAGAGGGAGAGGGAGAGAGAGAGAGAGAATCTTAAGCAGGCTCCATGCCCAGCACAAAGCCCTACGCAAGGCTCAATCTCATGACCCTGAGATCATGACCTGAGTCAAAATTAAGAGTCAGTCGCTTAAGTGACTGAGTCACCCAGGAGTCCCATATGCTCAAGTTTTTAAATACAAAGTATAATAAATCGTCTATGTATAAGATAATGAATGCTACTTTTCAAGTTGATAAATGCCTACCTTAAAAGTCTTGTTTATAAATTAAAAGTTTTAGTTTTTAATATAAAACAAATCAGCATTGTCCTTCCACACTATTAGTAAATATCAATCTATTCTAAAATTTTTGATGTAACATGGAGGTGACATATTACATTAGGAAACCATAGTAACATGCTATTTGAAACCATTTTAATCGTTAAAAGGTTAGATTTTGGTTTTGTTCAAAGGTCAGATCTGAAAATACCAATTTTGGGATGTGTGGCAAACTACAATTTCTTCACACATTTTGGATGGTACCACTAAAGTACAGACAGCAGTAAAATGTGTGTGTTTTTATCCTCTCCATCTAGTGGTCAGAGATTTGGGACTAGACCCATCCTTTCTTTTACTTTTAATTTTTATATAAATAAATAAAATTTCTACCTACCTACAAAGGACAGTTGAAAAAATTCAAAAATTAATCACCCAAAAAGTCACTTAGTGTACTAACTAAAATAATGCTGAGATTTTCCTAAAGCAAGTATCAGAGTATTTGTCATTCCTCCCATTTTAGAACTTAAAATTTTAGAATTCTAAATTTTAAATGGAACTACTCATTCAAATAAGTATTAATTGAGTAATAATTATATATGCAGAACTTTTCTGGGGTTCATACACCATTTTTATTCACAAATCATATCCCATCCTTCCTGTCCTACTAAATCTAATGTATGGCAGACATACAATAAATGGTCATACTCAGTGAACTAGTGCTAGGCTTCATGAATATCATAATGACTACTACTAACAGTTACAAACATTTATTGAGCACTATGTTCCAGACACAGTGCTAATTACTTTACATGCATTACCACTCTATAGGGTAAGTTAATGTAATTAATTAATTGTTAGTTTAATTCTATAGCTAAGAAAACAATAGCATAAACAGGTTAAGTCTCAGCTAGCTTGTAAGAAGGTTAGTCCCATAGTTAGTAAACAAACTTAGGTAGCCTGACTTCAGTGCCTACAAAGTGTCAGGGATCCAGCCATTCTACCCTACAGTTGTAGAAAGAGGAGAGAAGATAATAAACAAAGAAACAAGTGAACAGTGTAATTTTACGTAATAAATAAGGATATGGAAAAAGGAAAACAGGATAATTTGACAGAAGTGACAAGAGCAATGTTGAAACGTGGTTTATTCTCTTTCTGCGTTTCCTTGTCTACAAATAATAGATAATACTTGCAATAACATCTTCATATATCAGTTATGAGATTTAAATCAATGGTATACATAAAATGCCTAAAACAGTCTATGATGTAAAGTGTTAAAGTTTTTGCTTAAAACGTATTGGTTAGTAATATTTATGATTGTTCTTTTTGCATCTTTATTATTATAATTGTCATCATATTGAAGGCCTTACTCAAGATAAGGTGTTCTGGGCAGGCCTCTATGAGAAAGTGTATTTGCATCAAAACCCAAATGACACTCAGCCACTTAAAAATTTGAAGACCCTCAGATTCCAAGCAGCAGAAACCAAAGTATAAGAGCCCCAGGACTAGAATGCCTAGAAAAGAAGGCCAGTGTGGGCCAGGATGAGTTTGTTCAAGTTTAGGTTAAAGAGCTGACCAGAGGGATGCCTGGGTGGCTCAGTCAGTTAAGCATCTGCCTTTGGCTCAGGTCATGGGATCTTAGGATCCCAGGATCGAGTCCCAGATTGGGCTCCCTGCTCAACAGGGAGCCTGCTTCTCCCTCTCTTTCTGCCTGCTGTGCCCCCTGCTTGTGCTTACTCTCCCTCTCAAATAAATAAATAAAAATCTTTAAAAAAAAAAAAAAGAGCTGGTCAGAGCTAGGTTATCCTGAGCTTCACTGGCCATAGTGAGGAGTTGGATTTTATTCAAAGTTGTGAGGATCCACTGATTATTTTAAGCATAATAATGACATGCTTTGATTTGCATTTTAAAAACATCACTCTGGTTGCCACGAAAAGGTTAGATAATAGCTTCCATAGAATTTATCAATGTCATCACTTCCATTAATCATTATTTTTAAAATCTTAGTTTTCCTAGGGGAAAATAATTTTCTTGCTGTATTTTTGGAACATTAGTATCAGTGTTCTCAAAAGCACAGTCAGAGTAAAGGACTTAATGTGCATACATTTGTTTAGTCATACACACACTCATTTTGAACAAAGGTTACATGGAATACTCATAAATGATACTTTCTGATTCTAAAAGTCATATTAATCATATCTAGTGGATTTTAAAATGATATCTTTTTAAAGGAAAGTGGTAGAATAGTTCACTTACTTTAATAGAAAGGGAAGAGATTCTTTAGGTCCCACTACTCATATTTCTGTCCTTAGGCCTTACCAGTTATTAACTTCTTGCCCCCAAAGAAAGGAAATATTGCAAATCTGATTGGGTGGAACCAGGTGTGTGTTATTAGTGGGTGTGGTTACTTTCCTTAATCTTTCCCTTACACCAGTACTATTTCCTCACACCTCTCCTCTCCAAGTTCACCTTGGTTTGAGTAGATTTTTTTTAAAGATTTTATTTATTTATTTGACAAAGATAGAGACAGCCACTGAGAAAGGGAACACAAGCAGGGGGAGTAGGAGAGGAAGAAGCAGGCTCCCAGCAGAGGAGCCCGATGCAGGACTCAATCCCAGGACTCCAGGATCACACCCTGAGCCAAAAGCAGATGCTTAATGACTGAGCCACCCAGGCACCCCTGGTTTGAGTAGATTAAAGCCCACTTAGGCCATACCGTCCAACTCACTCTTAGCAGGTTGATACAGGTTCTGTAGCCTCAAAGCAGCTATTAATAAAGTTGTATACTGATGAGTTGATACCACTGTGTGGAGAGGGGTAGACAGCAGTGGAAGAAGAGCATTCCCAGGTCTCTGGTTATTTCACTACCATAATAGCATTGAATCATCATCTTTAATACCTAATACCTGAAAGGCCATTAATGTGTTCAAAAAGATGCTGGCAAAAATTATAATGTCCTACATTGCTATACACATAGGTGAACAAACAACAGTACAATTTATATGAAGACTCCTCTTAATCCCTCTATCTCGTTAAGGCTTTAGGTTTAAAAGTTCAAAAATATAACTGCATAAAGTGCACTGCTTTACCTGTATGGCCAGTTTCCTCGTTCTTGACTTCTGTGGTTCCCACAGAAGAGGTGGGTGGACTAACAGGGGGGCTGGAAGTAAAGCTTGCACACCCTGCAGATGTGTTGATTTCGAAATATTCTTGGTTGTGATTCATTCGATGAAAATCCAGAGAAGACACAATAGATGTTCGTTGTTTAGGCTAAAATAAATGAGCGTGATGAGAGTATTAATATGATCATGTTCATCTTCAGCCCAATCTCCCAACTGATTTAATACAAGTGATGATTTTATCAGTTAATCTATCTGGTTTTTATACTTAAAATATATTGTGCTTTACAGTGAGACACTAAATAATCCCTTGATGAATTAAACAATGAAAAATTATTTATTGAAAAAATATTTTAGCATACTGGATAAAATAACTTAGACTTTTTGTTAGATTTCCTGAAAAGACTGTACAAATACAGTACACAGAATTTATCTTAATAATCAATTTGGAAAGTTGCAATTCTAAGTCACCTTTCATTTAACTAACATTTATTAAGCATATGGCATTTGCTAGACCCTGAGGATATAGAATCTAATAATAAAAGAGCTCTTACAATATTGAAGCATAATTAAGGCAGTTCTGTTTTTTGTTCTCTATATAGTCCAAGATATTGATAGCATTAGATATTGTCCCCAAGTATCATATGCTGGAATTTGATAATCAGAATTAAGTAAAGTTATATAGAACATTTCCCAGGACTTAAGAATCTACATGGTATTTGTTGTGAACTTTGATTTCCTTTTTAAGGATTTTAATTAATCTCCAAAGAGCAAGAAAAGTCAATTTAAACATAAAAGTTAAAATCATGGAGCAATAGCAGATATAATCTATACCCTTCACCAGTAATGGATTGTTCCCTATAGAAGTTTTATGGGGTTTTCCCCCCCACAGTTTTAATTATATACACTTATCTTCCTGTCTAGCAGAGCTTCTAACACTGTCCTTTAAAACTGCAGTCTTTTTGGCTCTCAGAATTGTCTGCATTTTCCAAGAATCAATCCAAGTTTTCTTACTTCTAATTTTTACTCATATTACTGAAATATTAACAATTTCCTATAACAATTAACAAGAGAGTGACTGCAATTTCTTTACAATAATTTTACCATACTTTACTATCCTCAAAGTACGATAAACTTTTGGCTTACTAACATTTTCACTGCCCTCAAATACTTGTTAATTTAACCACTGTATTCCATAGATTATTTTCCTGCAAAATATTCAGGTTACCCTCTCTCTTCCAGCTCATCATGTTTTTTTTTAATGTAGATACCATTTAGTCTATAATTTAAAATATACAACAATAATGAAAATGTCTCTATTTTATTTTTTTATATAAAGGATGCAAATTATCACACTATGCTTTATTATTTCACTATTACAGTATTTTTATGAAAGAGGTTTAGAAGCATTACTATATAATCAAGTCATTTATTATTATGACATAGAATTCAACTTAGTACCCACGTAGGACTCAGTTGATTTTGAAGTATGGAAGATTGGGATGCAATGTCAGGCTTAATTTCTCATCAAATGTCTGTCCTTGGGGCTAATGAGTCTCAATTTCACATTTATGTTCTTTCTAGTAGATGATATAACAGTAATTAAAAGGCATGAAATATGACACTAGCTCCAATGGAAATACAGGTATGTCCATCATCTTCATTTTGTTTTATTTTATTGTTATGATTTAGTTTTATTTCATATATAAGCAATGGACCAAATTTGTGTAATATTTCTTCTCATAAACTTTATAAAGATCAAGGCAACTGATACATATGATTCCTTTACTTCTGTTTCTTTCTTTTTTTTTTATGAACAATTCTTTTAGTAAATTGTATGTGAAGGTAAAGAAAAAGTTATAAATAAATGGAAATTAGAAAAAATTCACTAGACCTAAAGTAATTTCTTTGTGCTTAGAGTTTAATCTTGAAGATACATTTTTGGTGTTTAATTTTACTTTTTTAATTTTTAATTTAATTTGTTTATTATGTTCAGTTAGCCAACATACAGTACATCATTAGTTTTTGATTTAGTGCTCAATGATTCATTAGTTGCATATAACACCCAGTGCTCATCACAATACATACCCTCCTTAATACCCATCATCCGGTTACCTCATCCCCTCACTCCTCCTCCTTCTGTAACCCTAATTTACTTCTGTTTCTTTTTTTTAAAGATTTTATTTATTTATTTATTTATTTGAGAGAGAGAGGAGAGAAAGAGAGAGAGAACTAGAGCATGAATGGGGAGAGGGGCAGAGAGAGAGGGAGAAGCAGACTCCCCACTGAGCAGGGAGCCTGATGCTGGGTTCGATCCCAGGACCCTGGGATCATGACCCAAGCGAAGGCAGACATTTAATCAACTGAGCCACCCAGGTGCCCCTATTTCTGTTTTTTAAACACGTGTTTCTGAACTTAACTACCCAAAGCTCTAATTATATTGAAATCACAATTTGTTATGCAATCATGAAAGCAAACAGGCTATTTTTATGTTGTATTGATTCGTTCTAAAAATATTTGCTTAGTGTATACTAAATTGCAGATACCTTGGTAAGCAGTGTGATAGGAATAAGACTAATAAAGACATTGTCCTTGTTCTCTAGGTTACTATAGACTTAAAGTGGAAGAAGGGGTGGTGCATGAGGAAGAAACAAGCAATCCAAGGATTACACATTAGTGCAGTATTATACAGTCATAAGGGCTATGATAAGTGGAGGCACAAAATATAAAAGGTGAGCCTCTACTTTAGGGAGGGAATCAAGAAAGTCTTCCACAAGCAGATGATTGATGGTTGAGTTGAATGTCAGTGAAGCAGAGATGGTAAGCAGACAAAAGAGGATGGGGAGAAGAAAAGTAAAAACTGCAAATAGTTCATAATGGCCGTAATGCAGAGAATGTGAGGGAGTGGTGGTTTCAACCCATGAGATATTACAAGTTGCAGGGTCCAACTCATAAAAGATTCTAATGCCATGTTAAGGAGTTTGTCTTTAACCTGAATATTTTAAGGAATCCCAGAATGATTTCCAAGCAAGAGGATTTTATGGTTTGATGTGCATTTTAATAAACTAATTTTAGCAGTTTAGAGAATGAATTGGTCAAGGCTGGATTAAAGGAAGGGAGACCAATTAGGAAGATGTTAAAGAGCACTAACCAAGACACAGTGAGGTCCTGAGGTAAGCAGTGGCAACAGAGTTGGAGATAGCAGATGTTTTTAGGAGATGTCAATACTGTTAGCTCTTTAGGTCTTGGCATCTGATTGGATGTGAAGGTTGATTTTAAGGAAGGAGTTTAAGGTGACTCAGAGATTTCTGCTTGGGTAGATGTCAGAAGATAAGTTTTTTTGTTTGTTTGTTTTGGTAAAGAACAGAAATGTATGCATTTCTATACCAGAAGCATACAAGATGTATGCTCATATGCTACTGGGATTCAGTATAGACTGCTTAACAAATACATGGTTATGCAAATCTATGTGATATTTCCCTTTCAGCAGGGTGCTATGATCTCACTGAAACATGGCTTCAAATAAAATAACTGGAGAAAGGGAGACAGGCTAATAGAAATTCCAAACAGAGGAAACCATGGATCAGTGATCATCTAACCTCATTCTTATTTGCTTCTTCAGAACTCTTTATTATTAGACAGGAACGTTGATGGGGGAGTTATTGTCCAAACCTCTCAGTATCTGAGATGATGAAGAATGAGAATCATTATATGTTAGTCATGCTTTAAGAAAGGGATTCGCAAACTATGGCCTGTGGTCATATCAGTGGCCCAAATCTGAGCTGCCTCTTGTTTCTGAAGATAAAGTTTTATTGGGACACAGCTATGTCCATTCATTTATTTATTATCTATGGCTGTTCTCATGCATTAAACCCAAAGCATGGGGTCCTTCTTTGTGTGGGAACTAATGAGACTGCCCTGGTTCTCACATTCATGAAGCCAGTGCCATCTTAGTCCCTAAAAGGGACTAATATGTAAATTTACTGGTATAATGTATAGGATGGCATGTATTTCCTACACCTATTGTGGTTTCTCTTAATCAATCAGAACCTATTATTCTATGAATTATCTTTATGTTCTGTTATGATGTAAATGAAATATAACATATTCTGATACAACTCAAAAAATTTCATGGCATTTCTGCAAACCAGTTAGATATGATTCACATATGAATAAAATGAGAACACATAATTCCTGACTGGGATGAGATTTAGGTAACATGTACATTTACTTCCAAATACTCTCTTGACTGGAATCTAAGTTTCAAATATCCACTTTTATGTTTCTTCTTCTATTATTATCAAGTTATTTAAACTACTGGACATTTTAAAAATCCAGTTACTTAGGTTTAAGTGGATTTTAAATCATTTGTATTAACTTAATTATGAAGGGACCTCATCAACCTCCTAGTAAAATGTCAAATAGGACTAGAGGGATGCTCTGGTGTCAGTACAAAGAAAAAGTAGTACTAGCAAAAGTCAGGGTGATATTAAATCTGCAAGCAAAAGCAGCCTTCAAAGTGAGTTCCCAAAGACAGCTGAATGTCAGAAAATTAGCTAGTGACATCAGTAGAAATATGTGGAAATGACAGACTTTCCAGACACTAGCCCATTGATAAATTATATCAATATGAAGCAAAGTCTTGTCAAGCCAGTGGTAATAAAATCAGATGCCTTCTTAAATAGTTTTTAAAGTGAAGATGAGGTGTGTGATAAAAATGGGAAGCTAGATCAGTAGTATTTTCTTTTAGAACTTTAATCCACCTGGAATATTTTGTGTATATGGTGAAAAAATTTAGTTCTAAGCATTTTTCCCCCAAAATAATAGCCTACTACCCAATACCATCATTCCCTCACAAATCTGAAAAGTCACCTTTATCATACACTAAATTTCCAAATATAAACTGGATTTACATTTTTGGACCGAACTATGTTCCTGTTGATCTACTTGTCTATTCCTATGCTAATGCCATACTTAATTCCTAGTTAACAAACACTGGATCTCTTTGATCCTCCTTGTTTTATATTCTGGGAGTATTCTACAATTTGATATTCTAAAGCACTTTCATTAATTTGTTAAAAAAAATACTACTGAGCATCAGCCATGTGTCAGCGCTGTTCTAGGCTCTGAAGATGTATAAGTGAACAAATAAGATAAGGCACAAACTTTTAGTCATTTTATCATGACTTCAGGTGTAATGATCGTATTTTTAATTTTCAATAACTTTTCTTGTTTTCCAAGTATTCCATTTTAACAATAATCTGTTCTTAATGTTATGAGTTCAATAACCTCTCAAATCTAAAAATATTGATTACAATGTTCGTCTGTCATTAATTCTGTTTTCTCAAAGGTCGTTTACTTTGTTCATTGATTTTGGTTCCTCTTTTTTTAATTGTTCATTTTCCTCAAATGTCTGGTGTTCTTGGTCAACCATTTTTTATTACCTAGGACACTGCCCCATTTCTTTCTCCTGCTCCAGTTCTCACAGTAGGAGCTTCAGCAGACTCTTCCTCTTACTGAGAGAGTTATTACCATCTTGTAGGAAAACAAAGTCAATTTCTCCAAGTATGAGATGCTGATTAGTTGCCCTGACTAATCGCTAAATTAATCTCTAATGTCTAAATCCAATGCCATTTGTCTTTGTCTTTCAGAAGTTTCCAAATGTTTCTCATAGTACCATTCACTGTCCATCACTGCTATGGATTTATACTTATTTTTATATTTATTTTACAATTTTAATTGTATGTACAGAGGGAAAGAATGTAAAAAGTTGGGATCAGTTCACCTTCTTGAGTTAGAATTCTCATACTTCTGTGCCTTGATCACTTTTAAAACAGTATAAAGGATCTGAGGGAGTCCAGATGACAATTCAGTAGGGGTAGAAATTATTAAACTTTTTATTACAGATATCATACAAATTGAGAACAACTTCTATTTTTTTCTTTTCAATGAAAAGAAAAAAACTTTTAAATGAGGAACAACTTTTTTTCATGAATATGATAGTTAATGTGATTAAGACTTATTCTAAAGATGTAAAGCTCCTATCTTTGAGTAAGCAAAATACCATCCTTTTACTGTACAGTTATGGCCAAACATATACAGAAAAAAAAAGTATGACCACTACAAGGAAGTTGAAGTGGGTGTGAGTAAACATCAGGTGCTTAAGAGGAGTAGACCCTCTTCTAGGAACTTGGGATTTGTTATCCCATTTAAGCCTATAATGTTGGTATTAAAAGTAGTTATTACTCTTTCCATTTTACGATGTACTTGAGATTTAAAGAAATCTCACACATAAGTGGGAGAGCTGAAATTAAAACACAATCTATGAAATTTCAAATTGATTGCACTTTCCCCTAGGGCATTACACTACAGATAAAGCAAAAAGAAGCATAAATTTACAGGTGAAGCCAAGAGCCTAATAGCTCTTGAGTTTCTCATCTTTACATCAGTGAGCATTTTCCTATTCTCAGTCCATTGGCAGCATTGATTTTTTTTAAACGATCATCATTTTAAAGAGTATTGAAGAAAATTCAGGTGAGTGGAAAATAGGAATAGAATCTAATTCTGCTATATATTAAACTCTTACAGTCACTAGGTGTTTAATTAAAAGAGAGGCAGAAATTTTAAAAAATCTTTATATTTTCTGTTTTTATCACTTCAATTTGTATCATTTTTATATGGAGATATTTGCTGAAGGATTAACATATATTCATTTTCTATTAAAAGACACAAAATTATAAAACTCTTAGTATATTCCTAGTAGTTAGCATATATAGGAATGAGTATAAAGCTCTTAAAATGGAAAATCTATATTTCTCCATATGAAATAGTTTCTTCATATAAGTTATTCAAATGTGAACTGGAAAGACTACATATAGTTTTATTTGATAAAAGTGTTAAGTAGTTCTGGACTCAACATAGATATTGAAGAACTGGAGAGCCTTTGACTTCTAAACTATGAAGTTTGTTCTTACAGACACTTCTCCCAGCATTAAAATACTCATGACTATCTTAGAAAACAGTGTTTTTTAAATTAGGCATTTCAAATATTTATGCATTAATATTTCAAAGATGTTGAAGTCAAATGCAAATGTGTGTAGAATTAAAAACAAGACCAGCTTTATTTCCCACATTTAGGTTCTTCTAAAAAAAATTAAATGATTTGTTTCAGTTTAAGAGAAGCAGGAAGTAATTATACAGAGGATTATAGAAGATATGTTCTGAGCAGCCAAAATAGGAAGCTCATATCACTGTGTGGGTGAAAGACAGAAATTTTTACAAATAAAGGTGCACATCACCTCTTTTTTTTTTTTTACAACTTAATATTTTTAATTACATTTTTTGTTTGGAAATAATTGATTCCTATGCAGCTATAAAAATAGTACAGAGAAATCTCATGTGCTCTTTTCACAGTTTTCTCCAATAATATAATATCTTACATCACAACCAGGATATTGATGTTGATACAGCCAAGAAACAACAGTTCCATCCCACAGGTATCCTTCTCATTGCCTCATTGCCCTTTTATAGCTACACCTACTTCTCTCCTGTCCCCACTTCTTCCTTAACTCTTGTCAACCACTAATCTGTTCTCTTATTTCTGTAATTTGTCATGTCAAAATTTATATATAGATAAACAGATATATGATAAGTAGAATCATACAGAATATAATCTTTTGAAATTGGCTCTTCTCAGCATAGTTCTCTAGAGATTCATCCAAGCTGTTTTGTGTATCAATAGCTTGCTCCTTTTCATGCTGGGTAGTATTCAATTGTATGAATATAGCACAGTAAAATTTGTTGACATGTGTTTATGAGTCAGAATGGGATTTGGAACAAGACAGAACTGGATTCAAATCCTAGTGCCAGTATTTACAGTTCAGTATTTGCATCTATAAATGAGGATAATATAACCTGCTCTATAGAATTATTATCTGGATTGAGATAATGTAAATGAAGCTCTAGGATAATGCCTACGTCAGAGTAAATAACTGATAAGTATTTGTTCTCTTCCTCTACTGCAAGATAGTAGAACCTAACCAAAAGAATGCATTGATGAGTTAAGTCACAACACAGCTCTCCAAATAACTGGCAGAATCACCAAATTAAATGCAGAGGACAGTGACAGGATCCCACTAATACATTATAATTTGCAGAGGTGAGAGTTGAAGGGCAAGGGGGTATCAGCGGGTTTGGAAGAACATACAGCAAAAAAGGATTTATTTCACCAGTATTTAAAACAGCTGCCCTGAAAACTTTAATGACTGCCTTCAGCAGAGCGCTATCAGGGGAGTCTCTGATGGGAAATAAGGGACAGAGACCTTGGTAAAACCTCTCTAAACATCTATCCATCTCTGATTTGGAGGTATGAGGTCTCAAGGCAATGATGAACCGTAGTGCTGGGGAGAAAGAGGAGAAGGTGAACTCCAAATAATCTTTATTTCTCCATTGTGGATAAACAATTTTAGAAAGCACAGCATTTGGAAGTCCAGGAGCCTCTGTGATGACTTTATCAAAGCAGAGAATTAGGAAGTTGTTAAGGGTTGGAATAGCTGGCACCAGATAGCAGTTTTGGAGAAAGAAGCAAGTCATTAGATACATTTTGAACCCAAACAAAACATTGTTCCCTGGTGTACTGGCTTACCAAACAGAGAAGAATTAGCAGAAAATCATTTCTCTGGTAGGGTTGCTCATGCTTGGTTTTGTCATCTCCACTTACCAAGTTAAAGAATACTAATCAATAATCACTAGAAGACAGACACAGTTCCTTCCCCCATGGACTTCATATTCTTGTGAAGAAGACAGACATGGAGTGGAGAAGTGAAAAATACTATGATGAAGCAAAGGGTGCTAGCAAGACATAAAATGAGGGAATCTAACCTAACTTGGGGTATAAGAAAACTTAAAAGAAGTGATATTTCAACTGCTACCTGAAGGAGGTACAGAAATCAGCTAAGTAAAAGTAGGATAAATGGGGTTGAAATGAAGTGTCCAAGTCAGAGGGAACATCATAAATATGCCATGATCCTGAAACAGGAAAAAATAGAGACAGCACATATAAGAAATGAGAAGGTGGTTGGTCTGTTCGGAAGACAAAAAAAGCGGGGGGAGGGCACAGAGTAAATGAGGGTACCTCTTAGCAGAAGTTTGTAAAATGGAAGAAAATTGGTATAACTCCAGGGCTAAAGGAGACATTTTTTGATGGCATTGATTCCAGCTGATGGAGAAGAGGTAATAAAAAGACAGATGTTAGACAGTCAGAAACCAAAAGGAATTGAGAATGCAAGTTTCCTGGGGAGACAAGGGGTATAATTTTGAAAACATGTGTGAACTTTGGTTTCAGAGAGATATAGGGATACCTCTGTTTTAATAAGATATGGTGGGTTCAGGAAGGTTTTACAAAGTTTTTGGCAAATGTTGAAGTAATACCTCATTGATGACTTCCAATTTCTCTATGAAGTGAGGGTGATGCCATCTAGGAGGAAAATTGGGCATCTGAAAGAGTAGAACTCAAAAGTGTCTTGAAGGTTTGCCTGCAATTTGCCTGGAGACATTTAGGTCTGCTGAGTAGTGTGAAGGGCCCAACTGAGACTGAGAACTATGAATTTACAATGGTAAATTAAGATTATGTATTGATTTTTAAAATTTCTCTCTATAGGTATTTTTTCTATTTCATCTGAAAATAAATGAAAATGGCTTGTTACTCTCTCACTATTTACTATTGTATTTTATTCACTTATTTTGTTATATGTATAGTGAAAATTAACAAAGGGAAACCTCATTTAAAATGGAGATGGGAGGCCAACAGAGGGAATTCTCAACCTTACCACTCTTCCTCAATTACTGAAACAACAGGAAGAGAGAGACCTTGCAAGTTGATACTACTTTACTATCTCAGCAGGAGGAAGAAAGGTTTTCTCTTTCCCTAGTAATGGCCTAGCCAATGAGAGAGTCACAATTCAGCCAATGAAAAGCCACTATACTTAGAACCCTCAGTTTACTCCAATAGACTTTTTACTTATAAGAGCCACTCTGAACTGTCCCTTTCCTCTATAAGAAAAGCATTCCTCTCATTTGTTCTCCAGACTTGCTAATAGTTTTTCTGTAGTTTGCATGCCCCAAATTTCAAGTCTCTGCTATTCCTGAATAAACCCACTGGCATGGCCTTCCAAGTCCCCAAAGTCAACATGTTTGTAATGGATCTGACCTGGAGGAAGTTGTCAAATATGGTAACATCAAGAAGGTGGTAGAACAGGTGTCAGTGGAACCCTTTATTGGACATTCTGGGCTATACTAAAGACCACATTGTTTCCTGTGATGTGACTTTAATAATATCTTCTCTTTTGCCTCAGATTCTAGGGCTGACATTTTCCTCAAAGACAACTTTTTAAGCTATTTTCTAATATGGCAATAAATTTGGCTTCAGAACCGTGTGATCCTGAACCACGAACCTCAGAAAAAACACCAGAGAAAGAGAGATCCTTAGCTGCAATGGAGTCTCTCCCCATTTTTATTTCTCAATTTAGTGAAAATTTCCCATCTTTCACAATTTTATCCAAGGCTTCCGAAAGAAGGAAAGGGATTTAGAAAGTTATCTATCATTGGTACTGTACACTATAGACTACTATATCTGGCAAAGAAAATAAACAAAGACAAGAATATTTCCTTCCTAAGATTAAAACATTTTAATGAATTAATCCATCATGGACACATAAGCAGGTGTTAAAAATTATATCATATGAGAATATTTCATATCATGAGAAAAGTCTGAGAATATATTCTTTAGGTGAGAAAAAAGTTACAAAGCAATATGCACACTGTATTTTTTTTAATTAATATATGTGTATGGAACAAGTCTAATTGTTAATGATTATAACTGAGGGGTGGTTTTTTTCTTTATGCATTTCTGAGTATTATTATCCTTTCCATCATATCATACTGCATATTTTTAGTTGCAAGCTATTCATTAGACAAAGTTTTCTTAGACCACTTCTCTACTTAAAATTAGATTTTCACAAATAATTTTCTTCTGAACTTGATAACTATTGCTTGATTCTGATGGACCTCTCTTGTCAGAAGAGTTTTAAAATAATGGGAAGCAAATTAAGTGGGGAAATTGAAGTCATTAGTTATCCTAGTAATAGATATATACACACACAACACATAAATATATTCCAAAATAAATTAAGGCAGAGGGCAAAAAAAAATACATCAAATGGATAAAAATTACAATTTTTAAAGAAATAAAAACTTCAAATTCAGTGTCAGATGAAAAGAGGAATAACAATAAACTGCTTATAGTTTTTAGGGTGGCATTTGGAGAAGTTGCTCGTTCTTAAAACCTTGTAAAGTATCATGGGAAACAGTCCAGTACCTGGGAGAGATTAATTCAGGAAAAAGAATCATAGTGATAGAAGAGAGTACAGGCACGGGTGTTAAATTACATTTTAGGGGCACCTGGGTGGCACAGAGGTTAAGCGTCTGCCTTCGGCTCAGGGCGTGATCCCGGGGTTCTGGGATCGAGCCCCACATCAGGCTCCTCTGCTAAGCCTGCTTCTTCCTCTCCCACTCCCCCTGCTTGTGTTCCCTCTCTCGCTGGCTGTCTCTATCTCTGTCAAATAAATAAAATCTTTAAAAAAAAATTACATTTTAAACTATTTAAAGGAAACTTTAAGAGATATTGTCACATTTATAGTCTTTGCATTTATCCACTTCTTTAAGCTTTGCATTGAATATAAAAAAATATCCTTAAGTTCAAAAACTTTTTTATGACAACTTCTTTACTCATTCTTTCTACAAAAATTGTGGAGTACTTCTCTTGGGGAGGAATGGGGAGATAACAGTGGACATTGTATTCATAGTTTGGAGACATCAGAGAAGGCCTCCTTGAGGAAGTGATATCTAAAGTGAAATCCAGGGGTGCCTGGGTGGCTCAGTCAGTTAAGCATCTGCCTTCAGCTCAGGTCATGATTTCAAGGTTGAGGGATCAAGCCCCACATAGGGCTCTCTGCTTAGCAGAGAGTCTGCTTCTCCTTCTCACTTTCCCTCTGTGCTCTCCCTCTCTCTCTCTCTCTTCCCCCCCTCAAATAAACACATAAAATCTTAAAAAAAAATAAAGTGGACTCCTGAAGGATGAATAAAAGGTAGCCAGACCAAGGAGTGAGAAATGGAGTACAAAGTTTGGAGGAGAAACATTGATATATATTTGGAAAGAAACTGGTGCTTTGGAGAATTTAAAATGAATCTAGAATTGGGCTGGGGGTGTAGGTGTATACAGAAGAGTAGAGGAGAAAGACTCGGGATGTCACTATAAAAATAGACAGAATCCTAGTCATAAGGCCTAGTATGTTTGATGGCATTAAGTTTGATGAGGCAATAGAGATCAAACCTGTTTTAAGGATTTTAAAGCTAAAAAGTGAAAGAAAAGGCTTAGAAAAAATGGTACAACACTTACAGAAACAGTCTGGGTTTTACATTTTCTATTTAATTTGAATAAATTTAATTTCCTGTATAGGTAGCGGAAGCAGATTTAGACAACACACTCACACACACATGCATGAACAAACACAGAAAAAATTTAAATCACCCATTTTATACACCTACACACAAAAATACACACCCATGTATCACACATTTGCAAATAATATATCAAGACTCTAGTTTATAAATAATATTTTAAAGCTATCATACAGAGTTCCTCCTCTGCTTTAGTTTTCAAAAATATTTAATCTTTTCAATTTTCTATCTTCCATTCAAATAAAAAAATTTTCATTCCAATTTTCAGTATTAAAATAGTGCTGGGGCACTGGGTGTCTCAGTTGGCTAAGCATCTGCCTTCAGCTCAGGTCATGTGTCAGGGTCCTGGACTCAAGCCCTGGGTCAGCCTCCCAGCTCAGTCTGCTTCTCTCTCTCCTTCTGCCCCTGCCCCCTGCTTGTATGCTCATTCTCTCTCTCTCTTTCTTTCTCAAATAAATAAATTTTTAAAAATCTCTTTAAAATAGTGTTGTCAGGAATTGCAAGATAAACTACAAAGCTATATATAAATCAAAACAGTATGGTACTGGCACAAAAAAATAGACACAGAGATCAATGGAATAGGACAGAGTCCATAAATAAACCCACTTCAATGATGAAAGGTAAGAGCTTTTCCTCTAAGATCAGGAATAAGACAAGCACGACTATTATTCAACATAGTATTAGAAATCCTAGCCACAGTAATTAGGCAGGAAAAAGAAATAAAAGCCATCCAAATTGGTAAGGAAGCAAAACCTTCACTATTTGCAGATTACATGATACTATATATAGAAAACACTAAAGACTACACCAAAACACTATTTGAATGAATAAATCAATTCAGTAAAGTTGCAGAATAAAAAATTAACATGCAGAAATTGATTGCATTCTTTTGTGGTTCAGTAATTCATTTTATTTTGTTTTTATTTTATTTTATCTAAATTCATTAATTAACATATAGTGTATTATTAGTTTCAGAGGTAGAGTTTAGTGATTCCTCAGCTGCATATAACACCCAGTGTTCATTACATCAAGTGCCCTCCTTAATGTCCATCACCCAGTTACCCCGTTCCCCCACCCGCCTCCCCTCCAGCATCCTTAAGTTTGTTTCCTATTGTTAAGAGTCCCTTATGGTTTGTCTATCTCTCTGATTTCATCTTATTTTATTTTTCCCTCCCTTCCCCTATGATCCTGTTTTGTTCCTTAAATTCAACATATGAGAGAAATCATATGATAATTATCTTTCTCTGATTGACTTATTTCACCTGGCATAATATTCTCTATTTCCATCCACATCATTGCAAATAGTAAGATTTCATTTTTTGATGGCTGAGTAATATTCCATTATACCATCTTTTCTTTTTTTTTAAAGATTTTATTTATTTGACAGAAAGAGACAGCGAGAGAGGGAACACAAGCAAGAGGAGTGGGAGAGGGAGAAGCAGGCTTCCCACCAAGCAGGGAGCCCGATGCAAGGCTCGATCCCAGGACCCTGGGATCATGAACTGAGCTGAAGGCAGACGCTTAATGGCTGAGCCACCCAGGTGCCCCTATATACCATCTCTTCTTTATCCATTCATCTATCGATGGACATCTGGGATCTTTCCATATTTGGCTATTGTAGACATTGCTGCAATAAACATTGGGGTACAGGTGCCCCTTCAGATCACTATATTTGTATCCTTGGGTAAATACCTAGTAGTGCAATTGCTGGGTTGTACGGTAGCTCTATTTTTAACTTTTTGAGGTACCTCCATACTGATTTCCAGAGTGGCTGTACCAACTTGCATTCCTACCAACAGCGTAAGAGGGTTCTCCTTTCCTCATCCTCCCCAACATCTGTTGTTTCCTGACTTGTTAGTTTTAGCCATTCTGATTGGTGTCATGTGGTATCTCATTGCAGTTTTGTATTGTATCTCCCTGATGCCAAGTGATGTGGAGCATTTTTTCATGTGTCTGTTGACCATTTATATGTCTTCTTTGGAGAAATGTCTGTTCATGTCTTCTGCCCATTTCTTAACTGGATTGTTTTTGGGTATTGGTTTGGTAAGTTCTTTATAGATTTTGATTACTAGCCCTTTATCTGATAAGACATTAGCAAATATCTTCTCCCATTCTTAGGTTGCCTTTTAGTTTTGTTAACTGTTTGCTGTGCAAAAGATTTTATCTTGATGAAGTCCCAATAGTTCATTTTTGGTTTTGTTTCCATTGCTTTTGAAGACGTGTCTAACAAGAAGTTGCTGTGGCCTAGGTCAAAGAGGTTGCTGCCTATGTTGTTTTCTAGGACTTCGATGGATTCCTGTCTCACATTTAGGTCTTTCATCCATTTTGACTCTATTTTTGTGTATGGTGTAAGAAAGTAGTCCAGGTTCATTCTTCTGCATGTCCAATTTTCCCAACACCATTTGTTGAAGAGATGGTCTTTTTTCCATTGGATATTCTTTCCTGATTTGTTGAAGATTAGTTGACCATAGAGTTGAGGGTCCATTTCTGAGGTCTCTATTCTGTTCCACTATTCTATGTGTCTGCTTTTGTGCCAATACCATGCTGTCTTAATGATCACAGCTTTTTAATATAGCTTGAAATCAGGCATTGTGACGCCCCCAGCTTTGGTTTTCTTTTTCAACAACCCACTGGCAATTTGGGGTCTTTTCTGGTTTCAAACAAATTTTAGGATTGTTTGTTCCAGCTCTGTGAAAAATGTCTATGGTATTTTAATAGGGATTGCTTTGAAAGTAGATTGCTTTGGGCAGCATAAACATTTTCACAATATCTGTTCTTCCAATCCATGGGCACAAATTTTTAATTTCTGTTTGTCCTGGAAGCTCTTTATCTCTCCTTCTATTCTGAATGACAGTAAAGTATTTTTGGTTGCATATTTTTGTCATTTAGCACTTTGAATTTATCATGCCAGTCCTTTCTGGCCTGCCAGGTCTCTGTGGATAGGCTTGCTGCTAGCCTTACATTTCCATTCTTGTAGGTTAAGGACCCTTGTCCTGAATTGCTTTCAGGATTTTCTCTTTGTGTCTGAAATTTGCAAGATTCACTATTATATATCAAGGTGTTGACTTATTTTTATTGATTTTGATGGGGGTTCTCTGTGTCCTTTGGACTTTAATGCCTGTTTCTTTCCCCAGATTAGGGAAGTTCTCAGCTATAATTTGCTCAAATAAACCTTCTGCCTTTCTCTTTTCCTCTTCCTCTGGCACCCCAATTATTCTAATATTGTTTCACTTTATTTTACTGATCTCTCAAATCCTCCCCTTGTGATCTAGTAATTGTTTATCTCTCTTTTTCTCAGCTACCTTATTCTCCATCAGTTTGTCTTCTAATTCACTGACTTTCTCTTCTGCTTCATTTATCTTAGCAGTTAGAGCCTCCATTTTTTATTGCATCTCATTAATAGCCTTTTTTTATTTTGACCTGATTAGATTTTAGTTCTTCTATTTCTCCAGTAAGAGATTATCTAGTGTCGGAGGAGGAGGTTAAGATGGCGGAGGAGTAGGGGACCCCTTTTTCAGCCGGTCCCCTGAGTTGCTGGATAGGTACCAGACCAGCAGGAATATCCACGGAATCAGCCTGAGACGCAGGAAGATACATCTGGATCTCTACAAATGAACATCTCCAGCGCTGAGTATCGAGGTACGAAGCGGGGAGCCGTGAAACCGCGCACAGATATCGGAAGCTAAACAGAAGGGGGAGGGAGCCGCCGTGTCAGGGCGCCGGGAAGCGGTAGCCACCTGCAAGGGGGAGCGGACAGACCGCGGACCCGCACGCTTGAGACAGCAGGCTGAGAAGGGAGCTCCGGGAGCGCACGCGGGACGGCTGGCGGTTGGCGGGCCACCTGCACGGGGGAGCAGGCGGACTCGCGGACGGCACCCGCGAGACAACAGACTTAGAACGCGAGCTCCAGGAGCGCGCGCGCAGGGCGGCTGGCGGGCCACCTGCACCGGGGAGCGGGCGGACCGCGGACCCGCACTCTGGAAACGGCAGACTGAGTCCGTGAGCCGGGAGCGTGCACCACCAAGCATCTCACGGAGCTCCGGAGCTCCGGTGTGCTCACTGGATCGAGGCTGAGACCGGGAGCTCCGGGAGCGTCCGCGGGGCGGCTGGCGGCTGGAGGGCCACCTGCACGGGGGAGCAGGCGGACTCGCGGTCAGCACCCGTGAGACACCAGACTGAGACGGGGAGCTCCGGGAGCCCGCGCGGGGCGGCTGGCGGCGGGCGGGGTTGGAAACACAAAGGACAGAGACGTGCCGGCCCTGGAAGTGAGGGCTGGGACGCCGGGTGTGGGGCGCACAGCCCGGGATGCTGCAGGGTTGAGCAGCACCAACAGAAACAGAGTTAAAGTGGCCAGAACATCAGTGGAGAACGATCCGCGATCCCTCTGTTCTGAGACAGAGGCTGAATTTCAGCCGCTGCTGCTCTCTCAGAAGAGGCATAGCAAACCGCCAGGGAAAGCCGCCAGAGAACAAAAGCCCGGAAATACCGGCTCACAGGGTGCCCATCCCCATCCCCCCTCGCAAGGGACACAGAGACTCTACCCAAACAGGGTTTTCTGAGTACCGGCAGGCAGGCCCCTCCCCCAGAAGGCAGGCTGAAAAATCAAGAAGCCCACAACCCGGAGCGCCTGAGTGGCGCAGTCACCAAGCACCTGTCTTCGGATTAGGGTGTGTTTACAACGTTCCGGAAAGGAGTCCCTCATCGGGCTTCTCCACCGGGAACCTGCTTCTTCCTCTCCCACTCCTCTGCTTGGGTTCCCTTTCTTGCTGACTGTCTCTCTCTCTCTCAAATAAATAAATAAACTCTTTAAGGAAGAAGCCCACATCCCTAAGATCTCTATAAAACAAGGGCGCACGGCCTGGGTCCCAGTCAACACTTGGGCTCTGGACAACCCTGCAATCTCTCTTCATCAGAATGACGAGAAGGAGAAGTCCCCCCCAGCAAAGAAAAGATAATGAGTCTGTGGCCTCTGCCACAGAATTGGCCTCGGCCACAGAATTAATACATATGGATGTATCCCAATTATCAGAAATGGAATTCAGAGCAACAATGGTCAAGATGATGAGTAAACTTGAAAAAAGCATCAGAGAAAGCGTTGCTGAGAATATAGAATCCCTAAGGGCAGAAATGAGAGCGAATCTGACAGAAATTAAAAATTCTATGGGCCAAATACAGTCAAAACTAGAGGCTCTGACGGCCAGGGTCACCGAGGCAGAGGAACGCGTTAGCGAATTGGAGGATGGGTTAGTAGAAGAAAAAACGAAAATAGAAGCTGGTCTTAAAAAAATCCACGCCCACGAATGTAGATTACGGGAGATTACTGACTCTATGAAACGATCCAATGTCAGAATCATCGGCATCCCTGAAGGGGTGGAGAAAAACAGAGGTCTAGAAGAGATATTTGAACAAATTGTAGCTGAAAACTTCCCTAATCTAGCAAGGGAAACAAGCATTCGTGTCCAAGAGGCAGAGAGGACCCCATCCAAGCTCAACCAGGACAAACCTACGCCACGGCATGTCATAGTGCAATTCGCAAATATTAGATCCAAGGATACAGTATTGAAAGCGGCCAGGGCAAAGAAATTTCTCACGTACCAAGGCAAAGGTATCAGGATTACGTCAGACCTGTCTACAGAGACCTGGAATGAGAGAAAGGCTTGGGGGGGCATTTTTAAAGCTCTTTCAGAGAAAAACATGCAGCCAAGGATCCTTTATCCAGCAAAGCTGTCATTCAGAATTGATGGAGAAATAAAGACGTTCCAAAATCGCCAATCATTAACCAATTTCGTAACCACGAAACCAGCCCTACAGGAGATATTAAGGGGGGCTCTATAAAGGTAAAAAGGCCCCAAGAGTGATACAGAGCAGCAAGTCACAACCGATACAAAGACTTTAAAGAGAAATGGCATCATTAAAATCATATCTGTCAATAATCTCTATCAATCTAAATGGCTTAAACTCTCCCATAAAACGCCACAGGGTTGCAGATTGGATAAAAAGACATGACCCATCCATTTGCTGTCTACAAGAGACTCATTTTGAACCCAAAGATGCATTCAGACTTAGAGTAAGGGGATGGAGTACCATCTTCCACGCAAATGGACCTCAAAAGAAAGCTGGAGTAGCAATTCTCATATCAGATAGACTGGATTTTAAACTAGAGGCCATAGAGAGAGATACAGAAGGGCACTATATTATTCTTAAAGGAAGTATTCAACAAGTGGATATGACAATTATTAATATATATGCCCCCAACAGGGGAGCAGCAAGATACACAAGCCAACTCTTAACCAAAATAAAGAGACATATAGATAAGAACACAGTAATAGTAGGGGACCTCAACACCCCACTATCAGAAATAGACAGAACACCCTGGCAAAAACTAAGCAAAGAATCAAAGGCTTTGAATGCCATACTCGACGAGTTGGACCTCATAGATATATATAGAACACTACACCCCAGAACCAAAGAATACTCATTCTATTCAAATGCCCATGGAACATTCTCAAGAATAGATCATGCTCTGGGACACAAAACAGGTCTCAGCCAATACCAAAAGATTGAAATTATCCCCTGCATATTCTCAGACCACAACGCTCTGAAATTGGAACTCAACCACAAGGAAAAACCTGGAAGAAACTCAAACACTTGGAGGCTAAGAACCATCCTGCTCAAGAATGACTCGATAAACCAGGAAATCAAAAAACAAATTAAACAATTTATGGAGACCAACGAGAATGAATACACAACGGTCCAAAACCTATGGGATACTGCAAAGGCAGTCCTAAGGGGGAAATACATAGCCATCCAAGCCTCACTCAAAAGAATAGAAAAATCTAAAATGCAGTTTCTATATTCTCACCTCAAGAAACTGGAACAGCAACAGAGGGACAGGCCTAACCCACTGACAAGGAAGGAGTTGACCAAGATTAGAGCAGAAATCAATGAATTAGAGACCAGAACCACAGTAGAGCAGATCAACAGGACTAGAAGCTGGTTCTTTGAGAGAATCCATAAAATTGATAGACCACTGGCAAAACTTGTCCAAAAACAAAGAGAAAGGACTGAGATTATTAAAATTATGACTGAAAAGGGAGAGGTCACGACCAGCACCATTGAAATTGCAAGGATTATTAGAAACTTTTATCAACAGCTATATGCCAAAAAACTAAACAATCTGGAAGAGATGGAGGCCTTCCTGGAAACCTATAAACTACCAAGACTGAAACAGGAAGAAATAGATTTCTTAAATAGGCCAATTAACTATGAAGAAATTGAGTCAGTGATAAACAACCTTCCAAATAATAAAACTCCAGGCCCAGACGGTTTTCCTGGGGAATTCTACCAAACATTCAAAGAAGAAATAATACCTATTCTCCTAAAGCTATTTCAAAAAATAGAAACAGAAGGAAAGCTACCAAACTCATTCTATGAGGCTAATATTACCTTGATCCCCAAACCAGGCAAAGACCCCCTCAAAAAGGAGAATTACAGACCGATTTCTCTAATGAATATGGATGCCAAAATCCTCAACAAGATCCTTGCTAATAGAATCCAACAGTACATTAAAAGGATTATCCATCATGACCAAGTGGGATTCATACCTGGGATGCAAGCATGGTTCAACACTCGCAAATCAATCAATGTGATACATCATATCAACAAGAAAAGACTCAAGAACCATATGATCCTCTCAATTGATGCAGAAAAAGCATTTGACAAAATACAGCATCCTTTCCTGATTAAAACCCTTCAGAGTGTAGGAATAGAGGGTACATTTCTCAATCTCATAAAAGCCATCTATGAAAAGCCTACTGCAAGCATTATTCTCAATGGGGAAAAGCTGGAAGCCTTTCCCTTAAGATCAGGAACACGACAAGGATGCCCACTCTCGCCACTATTATTCAACATAGTACTAGAAGTCCTTGCAACAGCAATCAGAAGACAAAAAGGGATCAAAGGTATCCAAATCGGCAAAGAAGAAGTCAAACTGTCTCTCTTTGCAGATGACATGATACTCTATATGGAAAACCCAAAGGAATCCACTCCCAAACTATTAGAAGTTATAGAACAATTCAGTAAGGTGGCAGGATACAAAATCAATGCCCAGAAATCAGTTGCATTTCTATACACGAATAACGAGACTGAAGAAAGAGAAATTAGGGAATCCATCCCATTTACAATAACACCAAAAACCATGCGTTACCTTGGAATTAACTTAACCAGAGACGTAAAGGACCTATATGCTAGAAACTATAGATCACTTTTGAAAGATATTGAGGAAGACATAAAAAGATGGAAAAATATTCCATGCTCATGGATTGGAAGAATTAACATAGTTAAAATGTCCATACTACCCAGAGCAATCTACACTTTCAATGCTATCCCGATCAAAATACCGAGGACATTTTTCAAAGAACTGGAACAAATAGTCCTTAAATTTGTATGGAACCAGAAAAGGCCCCGAATCTCCAAGGAACTGTTGAAAAGGAAAAACAAAGCTGGGGGCATCACAATGCCGGATTTCGAGCTGTACTACAAAGCTGTGATCACAAAGACAGCATGGTACTGGCACAAAAACAGACACATCGACCAATGGAACAGAATAGAGAACCCAGAAATGGACCCTCGGCTCTTTGGGCAACTAATCTTTGATAAAGCAGGAAAAAACATCCGGTGGAAAAAAGACAGTCTCTTCAATAAATGGTGCTGGGAAAATTGGACAGCTACATGCAAAAGAATGAAACTTGACCACTCTCTCACACCATACACAAAAATAAACTCCAAATGGATGAAAGACCTCAATGTGAGACAGGAATCCATCAAAATTCTAGAGGAGAACATAGGCAACAACTTCTATGACATCGGCCAGAGCAACCTTTTTCACGACACATCTCCAAAGGCAAGAGAAATAAAAGATAAAATGAACTTATGGGACTTTATCAGGATAAAGAGCTTCTGCACAGCCAAGGAAACAGTCAAAAAAACTAAGAGACAGCCCACGGAATGGGAGAATATATTTGCAAAGGACACCACAGATAAAGGACTGGTATCCAAGATCTACAAAGAACTTCTCAAACTCAATACACGAGAAACAAATAAACAAATCATAAAATGGGCAGAAGATATGAACAGACACTTTTCCAATGAAGACATACAAATGGCTAACAGACACATGAAAAAATGTTCAAAATCATTAGCCATCAGGGAAATTCAAATCAAAACCACACTGAGATACCACCTTACGCCAGTTAGAATGGCAAAGATAGACAAGGCAAGAAACAACAATTGTTGGAGAGGATGTGGAGAAAGGGGATCCCTCCTACATTGTTGGTGGGAATGCAAGTTGGTACAGCCACTCTGGAAAACAGTGTGGAGGTCCCTTAAAAAGTTAAAAATTGAACTACCCTATGACCCAGCCATTGCACTACTGGGTGTTTACCCCAAAGATACAGACGTAGTAAAGAGAAGGGCCATATGCACCCCAATGTTCATAGCTGCATTGTCCACAATAGCCAAATCATGGAAGGAGCCGAGATGCCCTTCAACAGATGACTGGATTAAGAAGCTGTGGTCCATATATACAATGGAATATTACTCAGCTATCAGAAAGAACGAATTCTCAACATTTGCTGCAACATGGACGGCACTGGAGGAGATAATGCTAAGTGAAATAAGTCAAGCAGAGAAAGACAATTATCATATGATTTCTCTCATCTATGGAACATAAGAACTAGGAGGATCGGTAGGGGAAGAAAGGGATAAAGAAAAGGGGGGTAATCAGAAGGGGGAATGAAACATGAGAGACTATGGACTGTGAGAGACAAACTGAAGACTTCAGAGGGGAGGGGGTGGGGGAATGGGATAGACTGGTGATGGGTAGTAAGGAGGGCACGTATTGCATGGTGCACTGGGTGTTATACGCAACTAATGAAGCATCAAACTTTACAATCAGAATCAGGGGATGTACTGTATGGTGATTAACATAATATAATAAAATAAAATTAATTATAAAAAAAAAAGAGATTATCTAGTGTCTTCTATGCTTTATTCAAGCCCAGCTAGTAACTTTATAATCATTGCTTTGAATTCTAGTTCTGATATCTTACTCATATCCATATTGATTAAATCCCTGGCAGTGAGTACTGCCTCTTGTTCTCTTTTGGAGGGTGAATTCTTCCATCTTGTCATTATGTCCAGAAAAGAAAAGATGAAAGAGAGAGAAAATACAAAAATAGCAACAATGGCACCAGAAAAATATATGCCACACAAATCAGAAGGGAACAGAAACCAAAACGAAAAGAAAAGAAATAAATGTAAAATCAAACAAGTTGAACAGAACAGAACAATAAACTAGCTCCTGGGTGTATTTTGGTCTTTTTGTTAGAAGAAACTAGATCCCAAAATAGGAAAGAAAGAAAAACTTACATATATACAAAAATACAGTTGAATACAATGAAAAGTAGCCAAAAAGGAAAATTTGTATTAAACATAAATATAAAAATGAAAATTAAAAAAGAGTTTTAAAAATTGATAAAATAAGAAAATAGCTGAAAAAGAAAATAAAATATAAAACTGTAGGACTAAAAAATTATAAGAAAAAACCACCAATACTATATACTTCTTCCTCTAAGAGCTGGAGTTTTGCAGTTCTGTATGATCAATAAACTTGGTATAGATGGAAGTTCTTGCTGGTCTTCTCAGGGAGGGGCCTGTTGTGCTGATTCTCAGGTGTGTTTGCTCAGGTGGAATAGCATCACCCTTACCAAGGGTCCAGGCTCAGTGTAAGTGGCTCTGGAGCCAATGTGGGGATGAAAATGGCAGCATCACAATATCTATCCCCTGAGCTTAAAGTCTGTGTCTCCAGCTCTTCAGTGAGCCCTCACAGGAAAGCAATCAATCATTCTTGTCTTCCTGGTTTCTGTCCAAACTCTGTGTTCACCCAGCCTGTGAGGGAGCATTTTTATCTCAGGCACATGACCCTGTTTCGAGTCTCCAAACTTTATGGACTCATGTTGTTCACACTCATGCCATTCCTACCCAGGAAGGAGGGGTCTTGCTGCAGTTCTGCCTCTTGCTGGGCCCTTGCTTGAAGAGTGGTCACCAGACCGTGCAGCAGTTCGCAGTTTATGGCAACACTGAGCAGAAGGCTGGTGCTTGGGCTCACTGTTTGAAACTGGCTTCCCCACTCCAATGCTTGGGAACTGTTGGGGGTGCTCAGACACCCCCATTCTTTCTGTGATGCTGGAGATCCTGAGACCACACTGTCCCACCTAGGATTCTGCCCTGCTTCACCTCCTGAGTGCCTTTCAGGCAGGGATGTCCCTCACCACAGCAGATTTCTAAAAGTTCCAATTTTGTGCTCTGTTGTTTATAACACTTTCCTGTATCCAGCTTCTGGAGGCTCCCTCCTCCTGCAGTTTACCTTCCAACATATTGCCTAGCAGTCACATCTGTGCACCTCTTACCTTGCAAAATGGGTTGCTTTTCTATTTGTAGAATTTTAGCAATTCTTTTCTCCAATCTCTGGTTGATTTTGCAGATTTCCAGAATGATTGAATATCTAGCTGAATTCCAGGGCCCAGGTGAAATTAGGGCCCCTTACTCCTCTGCCATCTTAACTCCACCCCCCTGGTTGCATGTCTATACACTAATATTGACCTATCAGAAAAGGAAATTAAAACAATCCTATTTATGACTACATCAAAGAAAAATAAATAAGAGTAAATTTGACCAAAGAGGTGAAAGACCTATACTGTGAAAACTAAAACTAAGACATATTGATAAAAAGAAATCAAAGACAACGCAAATAAATGAAAAGATATACCTTGCTCACAGATCAGAAGAATTAATATTGTTTAAAGGTGTTAGTATCCAAAATATACAAAGAACTTATAGAACTTATTACCAAAAAACAAACAATTTGATTAAAAAATGGGTAGAGGTCTTGAATAGACATTTTTTTTCAAAGAAGACACACAGATGGCCAACAGACAACTGAGATGATGCTCAAAATCACTAATCATCAGGGAAATGCAAATCAAAACCACCGTGAGTTACCACCTCACACCAGTCAGAATGGGTATTACCAAAAAGACAAAAAATAACAAGCATTGTGAAGATATGGAAAAAAGAGAACACTTGTGCACTATTGGCGGAAATGTCAGTTGGTACAACTACTATGGAAAACAGTACAGAAGTTCCTCAAAAAATGAAAAATAGATCTATCATAAAATCCAGCAATTCTACTTCAGGGTATTTATCCAAAGAAAATGAAAATGCCAATTCAAATGGATATATGTACCCCTATGTTCATTGTAGCATTATTTACTATAGCCAGGATATGAAGACAACCTAAGTGCCCAGCTGTTGAAAAACTGATAAAAAAGATATCTATATACACAATGTAATATTATTCAGCCATGAAAAAGAATGAAATCTTGCCATTTACAACACATGGATGGACCTAGAGGGTATTATGCTAAGTGAAATAAGTCAGAAAAAGAAAGACAAATATCATTTCATTTCACTTATATGTAGAATATAAAAACAAAAGAAATGAATAAATAAAAAAGAAACAGAAACAGACTCATAAATACAGAGAATAAACAGGGATTTCCAGAAGAGAGGGTTGTGAGAGGATAAGCAAAATAAGTGAAGGGGATAAAGAGGTACACACTTCCAGTTATAAAACAAATAAGGATGGGGATAAAAAGTATACCATAAGAAATATAGTCAATAACATCATAATAATGCTATATGATGACAGATGGTAACTATGGTTATTGTGAACATTGTATAAAGTATAGAATTGTCAAATCACTATATTATACACCTGAAACTAATGTAACGTTGTATGTCATCTATACTTCAATAAAAAAGTTAAAAAGATAGCACTGCAATAAATATGTTTTACAGATTTTTTTCCTCTCCCTGAGCATTTCATTGGCATGGATAAGAAATTACTAGACTTACAATAGTATAAATTTTTTATGGCTCTTGATTCACATCACTAAAAAGATTTATAGAAATATTTCCACCTTCAGTCTATTGAATGCCTATATCACCAAGCCTTTATCATACACTTACTAAAAAGATTTTTTTAAAGTTTTAATAATTTCTTAAGCCAAAAATGTTATGATTTTATTTTTAATTTCTTTGATATATAAGGCTGCTAAATATTTCTCCTCTTGTTTATTATTCTTTTTTTTTTCTTGAATCATCTATTCCTACTTTCTGCATGTTTTTTTTCCATGGACATATTAGCCTTCTTTAGGGCCTTGTAAGACCTCTTTGCATATTATGATATTAACAGTTTGACTGTTAATATTTATTACAAATATCTCTATCTCATTTGTTACTTGCTTTCTATTTTAATTGGGGTTTTTTGATGCAGTGTAGCTCTCAATTTTTATGTAGTTAAGGCTATCTTTTTCTTTGGGAACTTTCACCGCCTTTATGTTAAGTAAATGCTAGTGTCTCTAAAATTAAGTTTGAAATATTGACAATTGGTATCTCTATCATTTCAAACATTTTGTTAGTTAATAAAGAAATGATGGCTGAGCTAATCATTTGTAACTGTTCTGACAGGAAAGAGAATAAGGAAGAGTAAGGATGAGAAGATAGAAAATATCTCCTTAGAGTTATTAATCACTGTCAACATTTTGTTAGAGTACATTGACTAATGTTTGTTTATATAATTTAACTTATTTAAAATAGTCTTTTCTCTCATATATTTTCACTAACTTAATGATGCTTTTAATCTATTGTTTCATTTATGATTGTAATTATTACATGGATAGCCTTCTTTGTTGGTATTTTTGTTTCATTTGTTATGGAATACAATGAAAGATGCAAGACAGTCTTAGAGTATCTTTCTGATATTCAAGAGACATTTGAGAGAAAAATAATCACAATTAAAATAGCAATATGGTTGGGTACCTGACTTAATTCAATTTAGTATTTATGTCCTGCTGTTTAATACAACTTTCCTCAAGAAATCATGTCAAATAACATTAGTTATTCCTATGTCCACATAACAAATAGTATTGTCAGCTTCTTTACTAAACATCAAGAAGCAAAGAAAAGGAATTTTATAGATTACTTGGGGATCATTTTCAATTTCTGCTTTTATAAAGAGTAATACAATTAATATGTTTTCCATAAAATTTTCTCATCTTTTTGATACAAAGATTTTTACAATATCCATATAAAAATAATATAGAAGTACACACACAATGCTTAAGGAACATAGTGGAAGGACTAGAAACACTTACATCTAGCCACCTACTTCACATCTAGAAGGTATCTCAAACTTTATGCAGCCAAAACACAACTTTAGCCCTTGCTCCCCATCCCCGGCAACACCAAAACAAAATATACAAAAGCCCCTAGGTTTCAATTAGATCTATTTCAGTAAATATCATAATTTTTATAGTGGCTCAAAGCCATACCTAGACATGCTTGATTCATATCCATATTCTCTGAATTCAACTCAACAGTAAATAGTAAGGGTTCTACTTTGAAAATATGTCTCAAAACCATCCACTTCTCTATACCTCCACTTCACCCCCCTGATCCAAACAACGGCATTCTCTCTCCTGGACAACCACAAAACCCTATTTATTTCCCCTACTTTCAATTGTTCTCCATAAAATATTCTCTAGCCAGAGTGATCTCTTTAAAATGTAAATCAAATCACATCACATCCTTGCTTAAAGTTCTTCATAGGCCTGTAGTTGCACTTGGAGTAAAATCTACAATTCTTACAAGGACCTAATTGGTTCCCCATCTTCCCCGGCCTCATCTCGGAACACTTTCCCCTAATAGGTCAACATAATGTATACATTCTCTGCTCTTTCATGGCAAAATCACCTTCTAGATTGCCAGTGATGGGGTAGATGTGTGTTTAATTAGGGGCAATGTTATGGCAAGCACACTTGGCCACATATCTAGAATCACACTGTCCAAGCAGTTCTATCAGTAATGATAGAAAGTTGTGACATTTGATTTTAATTTGTCCAACTTATGCAATCATCTCTCACTTGGCTCTGAATGTGGAATAGAAAGAAAGAAGTATAGTTAATTTGTCTCCTGAAAACTTTTTATACCTCATGGTGCCCAGTATAATGATTAAAACAAACTTATTGAATTGAATTCAATCAATGTAAAATAGAATGATGCTAAAATAATGCTGTATTATAGTATGAATGAAAATATAGATCCTTCTATATTAAAAAATACAGTGCAAAATATACAGTATACTTATTTTACTTTTCCTCATACATGAAATAGAAATCATACTGGTCCTATTGTCTCACATGGTTGCTCAGAGGATTAAGTAGGGAGTGTATAGATACCACTCTGAACATGTTAAATAAATGACACATATTTATTGCTGAGTCAGCATGCTCCCTTTCTCAACAGTATGAATTTGTGCAGAATGAGCGGAAAAATCAAACCAGAATGGAATTGCTAGTGTCAGTTATAAAGCAGTATATCCAGTGACCTAGATCATGTTTCCCAAATTGTGTTTTATGGATCACTAGTTGTGAAAAATATTAATGGGTTTCCAGGGGTGGTAGTGGGGGAAACCTATAAAGAGTCCTTCAGTGAAGAAAAGTATTTAACCCTGTACTTCCTCAACATATCTGACCATAGAAACCTCTTTTTCCCCCAAGACTATTATTCAGAATGAGTACTCCATAGAGATTAGGACATGATGATTGAGGGGGAAAAGGTAGAATATCTAGTGAGGACTTGATTTATTAGAATATTCTGGTGAATTTGACATAGTATTAAGTCAAAAAATTATAAATGCCTTGCTCCTCCTGTCCTTATCCCTGGACTGTATATCTACCACTACATCTAACAGATTCCTATTCAAATGTAAGTTCAATTTGAGTACCCCTTTCCTAAAATAGTTTTCACTGCCTTTTACCTAACCGTACTCAATTTATTCAGAAATATATATTGACCACCAATTATGTACCAGGTGTTGTTCTAGGTACTGGGATTAAGCATTTAATTCATCATCATCATCATCATCATCATACAAAAACATGGAACATCCATTCAAATGGGGAAGAAAGACACTGAACAAACCAACACACAAATACTAATTCAGGAGTGAAAAACACTCTAAGGGAGATAGAAAGTAAAACTACTTTATATTCAGTGGTCAGAGAAGGCCTCTCTTATAAGGTGGCATCTGAATGACCTGAAAAAAGAAAGATAATGAGCCATGAAGTTTCCTGGAGAAACGCATTCCAGATAAGTGAATGATGACTACAAACGTGCTAAGGTGGGAACTGTTTGGCTTATCTGAGGTAACGCAGGCAAGATGGCATGGCTGGAATAAATCAAAGTAGGTAGAGAATAGTAGGAGATAGAGCAGGAGATAATGGAATCAAATTATTTAGGGCATTGTATGCCTTTACACTGAGTGAGAGGGGAAGACATTGGAAGGTTGGCCAGGTGAATTAGCATGATCTAATTTACAAAAGTCTATCTGTTATTTGCAAAAGGACAATAAGGGTACAATAGCCAATGCCAGGAAAAGGTTAAGAGGTTTTTTCAAAAGTTCAGGCAAGAGATGTTAATGGCTTATAGGAAAGTGACAGAGAAGAGATGGTAAGAGGGTCCTGAGTCAAGAACTATATTGAAAGGAAAAGTAGAGGACAATTTTTAAACTTTTTGATCTTAGGACCCTTTCACACCCTTAAAAATTATTGAGAATACTAAAAAGTTTTTGTTCTTAAGGGTCATATCTGTAAATATTTAATATATTAAAAACTAAAACTGAGATACTTTTAAAACCTATGAATATAGAAGTGCACATTTTATTAGCCATCAGAGCCATGATACCACTGCATGTCAAAGTGCAAAAATGGAAAACGCCATGGAGCACTCATGTACAAATAAGAATGAAAAAGGCAAAATGCCTTTGTATTATTACGAAGATAGTTTTGACCTCATAGAACTTCTGAAACAGTCTTGGAAACTGCCAGGGGTTCCTGAACCAGACTTTGGAAATTTCTGGCCTGGAGGGTTTTCTGATGGATTGAGTGTAGGAGTGTGAGAGAAAGAAAAGAATCAAGGATGGGGTCAAGTCTTTTAGCCTGGGCTGCCATTAACTGAAATGCAAAGTTCAGTGCTACACGTTAAGCTTAAAATGCTCCTTAGACAATCAGTTAAGATTTAGAGAGTAGCTGGCTGGATATGGTCCCAGAGTTCAGGAAAGTGGTTGAGGCTGGAGATATAAATTTAGGAATAATCAGCATATAGATAGCATTTAAAGTTCTGGAACTGGATGTACTCACATCCAGGGAGTAGATGTAGACTGAAAAGAGAAGAGGTCTGAAAATGAGCCCTGGGGCATTCAGTCAATGAATTCTATCAGTGCAATTCCAAATATCATCTGTTTAGAACACAGTCTCCCTCGATTGATTAACTGTTCCTTTAGGTCATTTTCATATTCAAATCTCCTCTTATGATACCTAGCATACAGTAAGCACTCAAATATATTTATTAAATTAATGAATAAATAAAGTAACAAGGTACTCTTTGGTACTTTCATAGCTAAATTTCACAATATTAGAAAAGACCAGGTTAAGAAATTGAAATGATTAGCTTCAGAACCTGAATAACATGAAAAAAACCCTCCATTTTAATATAGTCTGCTGATGTCAATAGCACTGTGGGCACAAAATTCTATATTTTCTAATCTTTGTGTTTTTAACCTATTTTCACTTAGCTTTGGTGGCAAGACTCCAAATTATTGAATACAGTCTTCTTTGTTTCCCAATTTTGAGGTACGAACTGTTGCCATCTATGTTTCTGCTCTTCTTCCTTTTTCCAATCTAATATTCGCCTCCTAAACTTCAGCAACCCTTTGGAATATCAATATTCTACCTTGATTATTTTTCTCCCCAGTGAGCTAATTAACAGTAATAGACGACTGGAGTGAGGAGACCAGAGCTCGTCCAGTCAGTGGCTGTGTAACACTGGGAATTATTCACCCTTCTAAGTCTCAGCCCCAGTCAGTACCTACCTTGTAGGGTCTTTATAAGAAATAAATGAATACACACTGAATAATAAAAATAAATGGCTCAATACTTAATAATAAAAAATTTTTTTTAAAGATTATCTCTTTGAAGGTCTTTTTATTCCTTATCTATTTTTGTGGCAACCCAATACAATGTTTTGTAATCTTTCTGAGTTACATGCCTCTGCTTTCTACATACCCACTCTCATTCTAATTTTAAAATTAAGCATATGTATTCTATAACCCTACAGTGCCCAGTAAAATGTTATTCTAGATTTGGCAAGAATTTTATGTAACCCCATAATGGAAGGGAGAGATAGTATGGTTTATTATTAACTTAATTTATTATTAGCTCATTAAACACGCACAAAATCCAGAAGACTATCCAAAGTAATTATTTTCTTCAGGTTGAGTTATCACCTGATCTAAACAGAGTCCATCATGGGTAGGTATTCAGGAGCAGTTCATCTTTCTTCAAATCGTCTATCTCCTTTAATCTCTTCAGAGAACTGGCCCCTGAACTTTTCTCTTTCTTTTCTTTACTTCTATAGCATGTTTGCTTCTTTTTGATAGGGTCCCTCCTTAGCTGCAAGAGTATGCAGCCTGAAGTCATTTCATTCTGTTGAATTCAACTTAGGGTGGGATTTAAAGTATGTGGTAGGATCTGGGGCATCTGGGTGGCACAGCAGTTAAGCTTCTGCTTTCGGCTCAGGGCATGATCCCGGTGTTATGGGATCAAGCCCCACATCAGGTTCCTCCGCTATGAGCCTGCTTCTTCCTCTCCCACTCCCCCTGCTTGTGTTCCCTCTCTCGCTGGCTGTCTCTATCTCTGTCAAATAAATAAATAAAATCTTTAAAAAAAAAAGTATGTGGTAGGATCTGGACAGTACCAGGAACACCTCAAGAATATCAGAAATTTCATATTTTTCAGGTTGACTTCCTGTTAGCATCTACCTACTTTCATTAAAATGTTATTATAATGTTCAATATTAAGTACATGTTTGGATGATTTCTGTAATATTATGCTAATAATAGTCTCTTTCTCTGTCTTCACCTAGGGCCACTTCTCAAACACCCTCTTCTGTTATTTTACACTTGATATGTGTCATAAAATAGGAGAAAGAAGTGGAGAAACTCATCTGGCTAAAACCACCACCAAAGGCACAGCTCAAAAATCAAGTGCTCTAACAACTAACTAATGCTTTATCCAAAGAATCTCCTGCATCCAGTAATGCCAACAGTGTTTGAACTTTGAAGCTAATTACATTTAGTCACTCCTCCTATTATAAATTTTTTTATTTTTTTATTTTTATTTTTTTTTTAAGATTTTATTTTTTTTTTTTATTTATGCGACAGAGATAGAGACAGGCAGCGAGAGAGGGAACACAAGCAGGGGGAGTGGGAGAGGAAGAAGCAGGCTCATAGCTGAAGAGCCTGATGTGGGGCTCAATCCCATAACGCCGGGATCACGCCCTGAGCTGAAGGCAGACGCTTAACCGCCGTGCCACCCAGGCGCCCCTCCTATTATAAATTTTAACGTTTCAATCCCCATCACTCATGTCTCTCCAATCAACTTTTAGTTTCCTTTTTCCCATTCTCTACAACCAAATTTAATTTCTTGCATCCAAAATAAAAGAAAAACTATTTCCTCAACTTTGCCTTCCTTCAACACACTGCCATATTACTTTCTTTCCTTTCACCACCAAACTATTCAAAAGATCGATCTGCAATTAATGCATTGGTTTTCTCCAGCTTTTCAACTCTTCCCATCTTAAGCTTCTACCTTCTTTGCTTGGGGGAAATTGCATTCTTGAAAGCCTTTGCCCTCAAAATCATGAAACAAAGTGACATTTGGATCTCCTTTTTACCTCATAAGTTTTGACAATGTGGACTAATCTCTTCTTCAACTTTCTTTTCTCCCTTTATAATCAAAATAATGTTTTTGTCTTTTCTCTTTTATATTTCTCAATGCTCCTTCTCTCTTTTGCTAAGGTCTTTTTCCTGAATTATATGTGAAGAAGTTACTTACACTTCTTCGTTCTTAATTTCTTCATCTATAAAATTAAAATAATATCAATTCCAAAATATTATGAAAATGAAATTATATTAGGTGTTGAACAAATATTATATTCCTTAGGTGTAAATATTTCCCAGCATTCTATCTTTGGTACTATCTTCCTTCACCATCAAATTCTATAAATGACTATAAAATCTTTACCCTAAGCTCCTACTCTCTCACCAGAGCTCCACTCCAGTATTTCCAATTTGCATATGATGCCCCACACTCAATATGTTTACAAAATCAAATTTATCATATTTCTCCCTCACCAAAATGAACTTCCACTCAAGTCTTTCCTATATCTATAAATATCATTTCAAAATCCCACCCAACCAGCCTCAAATCATTAGTCATCTTTGACTCCCTTAGATTTAATCCATTTCTCCACACACTAATGCTTTATCCAAATTGTCTTTTGTATCAAATACTACAGGAAAAGGATTAAAAATCATAACCAAGTGGTATTTATCCCAGAAATGCAAAGTTGAATTAACATTTATAAGTACAATGATGTAACTTACCACATCAACAGAACAAAAGAGGAAAAAATGATATGATTATCTAAATATATACAGAAAAAACTGAAAAACATCAGCACCCTTTTATGCTAAAACCTCAGCAAACTAGGAGTAGAAGGGTACATACAAAAAACTTATAATTGATATTATGCTTAATACTGAATGTTTTCCCTCAAAGATAGAGAATAGGGCAAGGATTTTTGGTTTTACCACTTCTGTACACCATTGCACTGTAGTCACAGCAGTAAGAAAAAGGAATAAAAGGTATAAAAACTAGAAAAGAAGTAAAACCATCATTATTCTCAATGACAGAAAGAACTCAAAGAAACTTACTTAAAAATAAAAACTACTATAACTTTTAAATGAAATTATCCAAGTGGCAGGATACAAGGATAATACAAAATTCAATTGCATTTCTATATACCAACAACAAACAATTAGAAAGTGAAAATAATAAACAATACTAAAGTATTAGCTCAACTCAATGAGGATAGGAAAGCTTTTTCCATGTAGGAAAAAAAATGAATCTCAACTCCTACCTCACACCATACAACAACAATTTGAGATGGATCATAAAACTAAATATAAAAGCAAGAACCAGAAAACTTCTATAAAAAAAAATGGGTACATACATTTACAACCTGGACAAAACACAAAAAGCACTAACCATGAAAGAAAAAAAATTAATAAATTGGATATCACCAAAATTAAAACAGTCTGTTCACCAAAGTCACCATTAAAAATATTTAGGCAAATCACAGACCGAAGAAAAATATTTGCAGTACATAAACCTGACAAAGGACCCATATTTCTAGGAATTACAGGACAATTTATAATGAATTACTACAAATCAACGAGTAGGAAATTAACCCCTTTAAAGGACTTGCATAGGCACTCCTCAGAAGATCTAAGAATGGGCAATAACCACAGGAAAAGGTATGCAACATTATTAGTCCCAGAAAAAACGCAAATTAAAACCGTAAGGAGAAATCTTTTCACATCCATAAGAATGGCTAAAATATAAAAATGTAAAAGTTTAATATACCAAATGTTTGAGGGAATATAGAGAAACTAAAATTCTCACAGCTTTCTGTTGGGGATTATAAAATGGAACAACTACTCAGGAAAATTCCTGGGAAGTTTCTTATAAAGTTATTTACTCATCTACCTATGACCCAACAATTCTATTCTTTGGTATCTACATGAAAATATATGTCCATAAAAAGATGCAAATGTAAGTATTTGCAGCATAGTCATTCAAAATAGCAAACAGCAGGAAAACAACACAAGTATCAATTAACAGGAAAATGGATAAACAAATTGTACTATATTAATCCAAGAGAATACTACTTGGCAAAAAAGGAACAATATGAGCAAATCCCAAAAACATTATTTTGAGTAAAAGAAGTCAGACACTGACATACATAAAACACACACACAAACACACACACACACTGTAGGATTCCATGTGTATAAAGTCCAAGAAGAGACAATCCTAATCTATGGTGATAATAATCAGAAGTTGCTTCTAAAGCGGGACTGGGTATAGTTGATTGGAAAGAGGCATGAAGCCACTTTCTGGGATGATGACAATGTTTTAATATCTTGCTTTGAGTGGTGGTTACACTTACATATACAAATGGTCAAAATTTATCAAATTGTGTTTCATTCTTCAGTTAGGGAGAAAAAAAGATGTTTCACCAGGAAAACATTTAAAAAAAAGAAAAAAAGCTTTTTGCAAGTAGCATATAATTTGTAGAAAGAAGCCTGGTGTATCAATAGACTTACCTAAAATTTTTTTCAACAGCAATATTTTTTCAAGTATTTTGAAGTACTTTTTCAAGTTTCAAAATAATTTTATTTTCAAGTATAAGTAAATAAACCCAGCATTGTGAATTCATCTAAACAGAGAAACTCAGCCTTGTGGGTCAATATAATGGAGAGAAACAAAGAGTAACCAGTAGCATATAAATATTTCAGTCTCTGTGAATAGAAAATAGATGCTTCACAATCTGGAGAATTTTTAGACATGAAAGAGCTCAAAGAAGCAAAGGTAAAAAGATCAAACACGAGATGCAGAACTAACAGCTGTGGCTTAGTGAGTTAATAAATATGCTGAATAAAATCAAACATAATAAAGCACCACAAGTTGGTAGCTTCCAAGTAATTAACACAGTAATCAGAAACACATGCAATGTGTAATCAGGCCTACCTCATTGTGACAGCAAGGACTCCTTAGTTACAATGGATATTCTCCATTTACAGGTAGAGTTATGGAAAGTAAATTAGGTAAAGTCATGCATGAGGCAAAGGGGGAGTAACCTGACTTGCTCTATCTAAGGTAGTCTCTATTTGCAGTGAATGAGATGAAAGTCCTGTTTTCATCTCTCATCTGTTCTAGATCATTCTTCTCACAATAAGACTGAACACATCTGCTACTACCTGGGCAAATAAATGTATATTCATGGATAAGGGTTGTACTTATACTTTTACTTCCAAGGCTCATCCCAAGTTTTAAGAGTGAAACAATCATTTCAACCATGTTATTAATGTCTAATTAGTAAATGGAAAAAATGTGTTTGAATACCACAAGTCAATCTAACTTCACATTTCTTCATTTCCACACATAAAGCCAGAATTAGCAGACACTTTAGAGGATTAAACCTGTGATCAAAATATGGGCTTTTATATAATTTCTTTTCTTTGGAACAGTTAGCTCTTGACGACGTTTCATCCCTGACACACCTGTGACTTGTCAGAACACACCAGGGAGTCCACTATTTTATCCATCTAGCTGTCCCTTATCCACACCATCTAGTCTCCAATCCCTTTCTTGAAATCACATATCATACTTACATTCCCTTGTAATTACTTCTACTTGAATTTTCTATTCCTTGCTCTTTACAATAAATATGGAGCCCAGATCGGAACTCATAAGAAGAAACAGGTAAAGTACCAAAGTCTCTGAGGTGAAAGGAAGAGTAGTCCAACTGAGGTTATATTCTTTCCCAACTATACACCTTAGCTACTACTGTTCTATTATATACATGCTTCAGGCTGCACTGGCTCAAACTTAAATACCATCACCTTAGTTTCCTAACTTTCTCACTTCATTTTTTCCCTTCCTAAATCATCATTATAACATCTAAGAAAGGAAGGTAGAATCAATTGCCTTCATAAACATTTAATAATGGACAGAACCAAGGAGTCGTGTCAAAATGGAATTTCTGGCTACTGCTACTTTTTTTCAATTTACCAAAATAAACTAAAATAGAATAGAAAATGCAAAGAAGGATTTACAGAGTAAGATCACTTAGAGTTGATTAGATTATAAATATGTAGAAAGAAAATCTGCTTTTTATTCATTGAATGACTAAATTCATTTACATTAGACAATTTATGTTGATATAAAAATAAATGTGTTTAGTAATGGATGTCATTAACTTAAGCATAAGATAATCTCCTATCTAAGTAATTAAAAATGCTGAAAATGCAATGGCTGCACAATAACACCAGAAACGCCTTCATATAATGAGAGAACCAATGAAGATTACTGTGACATTTAGCATCTATACCTGGCTTTAGTGAGATTTATTTCTTGAGGCAAATGAACTAGATCAAATTTTTCTGAAAAGAAAGAAGGGATCTTTGAAGACATTTCCTCCTCCACATAGTTGGACACTATGTGAAATGTTACCTTGCCTAAATGAACCTGTAAGTCCCATTCTCATAAAGATATTGTACAACCTCAAGAAGATTTTTCTAACCTCTGAGCAGGACTGGAGGAGACAACTATTACATTAAGAAAAAAAGAAAAGGAACTTTGAAGCAGTTGCACAATTTAGCCTCTTTGGAGTGTCAGTATCCTTATCCACAACACTACAATATTACATTCCCTTGAAATTAATGAAACAGTTTATGTGAAAGTGTTCTATAAACTACAATGAATATGTGAAGTTAAAATGCCATTTTATTCGTGAGGACGATTATAATGAAAATAAACTAAAATAAATCATATTGAAGAAGGTAGATATTAAGCAAATCATTGCTCATTTAGACCAAACCAGTATTAAAAAGAGACATTTGTCTTACAAATTGGCTCAAAGGATTTGTTCATACTACGTATCTAAGTAGATGGTGAATGGCATTGATTGGATCCAAAGTCCCCCTCTCTGGGATTTTATGAGGCCCATTCAGAATGAGCCAGGTTGAGAACACCACCAATTCCATGTTCTGAGTCCATCTGTTGGCAAAAATGTAATGCAAACAGCTTTATAAGTGCTATTTTCAATGAAATATCACAGAACAGCTTGTCCCAATGATATTTCTAAAGCTTGCCTGCAAACCGCCTACTGGGAAATCCAACTGAAAGAGAAGAAGGAAGAGAAAGAAACCCATACATACAAGTGAGAGAAATTGAAAAAAAGAACCAAAGGTAGAGGGAGACAAGTTAGAGGAAAGCTAGCACTGGAGAAAAATAAGGAGCAATGAGAGGTGCAATATTAAACACAGACAAAATTAGCTGGAAACCATAAGGAATAGAGAATTTAAAGAAATTATCAAAACAACTTGGGTTGGAAGATAGAAAAGTGACCACAAATAATGCGGCATGTCCAGAGAAGTGAAGACAAAAGGAGCAGGAAAACCCAGAAAACCCGTAATAGCTCAGTAATTGGAACATAATTATTAAAATGTGAGAGAAAATGATGTGAAATAGCCATTTTTCCAAGTTTCACTTGTTTTTTTCATGTAATATACAAATTCATTATTCCAAAAATAGTACAGAATTCAATGTGTATCATTAACTCCAAGGAAGGAAACATCCTCCTCCAAGTCCCTTCTTTTAACCTAAAAATGTATTTGCATATCATAAAATAGTCCAGTCATTGCAATATAAGTAGTATACATGCAATGATTTAAAAACAAAATACACTACAGCAGATGATGTCATTCTGGGCACTTACCTGGGGTCGAATAACTTTTACAATATTTTTGAGGGCAGTGTCAGGGGATGGAGGTGAGCAGTCAGGTGTTGGGCCTGTCGAGCTGTTTCTATGGTTACTACTTCCTGGAGCAGTAATTGCTACCTCAGATGCATTATCTGTGAATAAAAATAGAACTGCCATAAACCTGATCACTCAGTTTACCTTTTACGACTCAAAATTACTTTAGTGAACCTGAATTGAGTTTTCAACTTAAAACTGGTATCAATTACAAGATCATAATGAGGAACATGCACAGCAGTATGTTTTAAAGATAATGTTTGTTGAATGCATTACTTTCCTTTGGAATGGTAAATATCATACCCTGTAGTATTATTCCAAGAAGAAAGAGTATTATTATATAATTCATAATGATAGGTCTCCCAACACAGCTATTAAGACTGCCATTATTATACAAACAGCCAAAACTTCATCTTAATTAAAAAGAATATGATTTTTTATATGAATGAGCTAAGTTTTCCCATAATCTTTCAAATGGGTATTGATCTTTATTAAAGTAGAAATTTTGTATCTCCCTGAGTCATAAAACCCAAATTCAAGTCTCCTCAAAGCACCCTCAAATTATTGAGAGGCATCCCAGTGAATTAACCTGAGAAAAAAACTGACATCTGTGCACAATAGTTTTACAATGTAGACACAAAACTATCACACTCAGATAAACACATCTTCTTATATGGTCAAACTAAGTGAATGAAATTTCAAAAATCTCTCCCTTATGTTTAGCATTGAGGGTCAGAGGAGGAATAAAGTGATGACTTTAAAATCAGCAACATGCATAAAACTCTAATTTGTCCCTCTGTTTTGTTCATTCAACCATACATCTAAAAACATTTATTTAGGGGCAACTATATGTCAGGGACTATGTTATGTTCTAAGGATAAATTAAAAAGAACCTTCAGGCAGAGGGTAGAGGATAGGGAAGGATGAATAGGTGGAGTACAGAGGATTTGCAGGGCAGTAAAACTATTCTGTATGATACAATAGTGGTAGATACATGTCATTATACATTTGTCCAAACCCATAGAATGTACAGCATCAAGAGTGAACCCTAGCATCGTTTATATGGACATTGGATGATAATGGTGGGTCAATGTAGGTTCACTGATTGTAACAAATGTACCACTATGGTCGGTAATGTTGATAGTGGGGAAATCTGTGCCTGTGTGGGGCAGGGTACAAGAGAAACCTCTATAACTTCTGCTTGATTTTTCTGGAAGCCTAAAGCTGCTTTTAAAAAGAAAGTTCAATAAAATTTTTAAAAAATCCATGCCCATAAGAAGTATACAATCAAATGTGACATCAGACATGTAGACAAAGTATAATGCAATATAATTTGAGATTTGATAACAGATAAAGGAAGCATGATGAAACAGCAAAAGGAGGAGCAATCATCAGGCCAAGGCTAGGAAAGAAGAGGGCTGTGAAAGCCTTCCGTTTTCAGGCAAGAAAGCTGGGATGGAACATAAAAAGTAAGAAAGGGCATGGAGGTGAAAAGAGCAAAGCTGTTATTTTACATTAGGAAAAAGTTGGAGATAAGTTTAAATAAGTGCAAGGAAGTTTTATTTGTATATAAGTTTATATTTAATTCTGTAGGCAATGAGAAATATTGAAGATATTTAAGCAAGAAGTAACATAGTAATAATAATAGCTAATGTTTATTGAATTCCAGTGAAATAATGTTAGAGACTCTGTTCTCATATATTCTCTCTTTTGTAGTTTTCATTGTTGTCTCTCTGTGTTGCATTCTGAATAGCTTTTTTTATATTCATTTTTCCAGTTTATTGGCTCGCTCTTTAGCAGTGTCTAGTCTACTATCAAATAATTTTTATAATTTCACTTATATGTCACAGTTCTAAAATTTCTAATTGGTTCTCTTTCAAATATACAATGTCATCATTTGGCACTTTTCAGTTTCTTAACAATTTCAAGCTTGCTTTTGTTTAGTAGAAACTAGCAAGCACAGTTTTTGGGTTTTTTTATATTTGTGCTTGATAATTCCAATATCTGAAGTCTTCATGGATCTGTTTCTGTGTCTCTGACTTTCACTCATGGTATTTTGTTCCATTACTTTTCTCATTTTCAGTTTTATGCTACTTGTTACTCAACTTTTATTAGCACAAGATACACAACATTGAATTTAATTCTTTGTCTTTTAGTAAATGTTAATTCAATAAAGTATCCAAACTTATATTCTAATACCAGACGCTGAAGTCTGTGGAAAACTTGCCTTCTCAATGTTAGACAATTTACTTAATCTCTCTGGACATCAGTTTTCTTAACTTTAAAAATGAGAATGATTAATAACTGTCTAAAAGAAATTTATTGTTTATGTGTACAGATAAAATGAGAGAATATATATGAAAAGTTATCTAGCATGTTATCAGATACATAATATGGGTTTTATTTTTCCCTAACAAACCAAATATCCTCAGAATTAAAATAAAACACAGAAGAGGAAAGAAAATCCAGAGGGAAAAGCAAAAATAAATAATAAATAAATAAACAAACAAACAATAATGCTTTGCAGATGATACATCTACAATAAAGACTGTGTATACTTGGGTAGAATTTGAGACCAGTATCTTTTAGTGATTAACACAAATTGGTAGAGACAGAATTTAATTCCAAGAATAAGAGATGATCCCTTGAAGAATGATTCACTGCAGGGTAGCCTGTTGACTACCTTTGCATTAAAGTCAGAAAAACTGAGGGGTACTTTATGCAGACTGTAAGGCAAAAGCTTTTTGAATGTTACTTATAAGTAATTTAATACATAGTACAAGACAGTGGGTAATCAAGTACTAAATTATTTAGAAAATATTATAACATCTCCATCATCTGCATCCATGATCTGTACCATTACACTGATAATTTGATTTTATACTACCTTGCATTGTTCATTATCTCTTCCAGACTAGGTTATATTTTTGCAGACACTTATATTTCCCTTATCCCCTCCATAGCTCTTAGTTCAATGCCTTTAAAAATACTAAATGAAATAAAGTGAATAAAGCAAAACCATCAAAATGTCAGATGTCAGTGGCAACCATCAAAAATGCCCTTAATTACGTAGAGAAAGGTGATCTGGTTTTTGTAATTCCATGGTCTCTTTTGGAGAAAATCCAAATGAGAAGCATATTTTAAATATCCTTTATTATATTATTTATGAAAATGCCAATTATCCAGTGGAATTTACAAAATGACAGCCTGTGTTCAAGACAGTTTTACATGGTCAACCTACATTTTACACCTGCAGCTACAAAACATTGCTGATGAAAAGGAAATGAGGTGTGTAAAAACTGCTTAGAGAAAATTACTAAATATACTTGCAATTTCAGATTGAAATGAGACTTATCTTCTAGTCAGCTTCTCTTACTACACATTAGATTATGTATTATGACTGTCCATTTCCTCTAGAATAACAAGCTAAGAAAAAAATCTTCTAGCTTACTTGAGCTTTTAAAGAAAAGTATTCTATGAATAGAAAATAACTCATATGCAACGTTATAGAGTAGAATTTTAACATCATTCACTAGCATGTACTGAGCAGCTAAAGTGCACCAGAGACCATTCTAATTGCTATGTAGCTGACAAATAGAACAGAGATTACTTCTGGCTGGGGACTCAAGAAAAGTGTCATGGCAGAGGTGGTGACTAAGCAGGTCTCTGACAGATTAGTAAAATTCATACATGAAGAAATGAGTAGGAAGGGCATTCCAAAAGTTGGACGTATGATCAGCAAAAGGCAGAGAGATGGAAAAGAATTAGGCACATTTGTGGAATAAAGAAGAGTTTGGTTTGAATAGGATATTCATGGAGGAAATACCAATAAATGAAGGGATGATAAACAACAAACCTGAGCTTTGAAATCAGACAAACCTAACCTGAAATCCTGCCATTTTTTTTTAAAACTGAAGTAGAGCTGACATACAATATCCTATCAGTTTCAGGTGTACATTGAAGCAGTTCAGTATTTCTTACATATTATGAGATGATCCGATGATCCTTGCAGTAAGTCTAGTTCCAAACTGTCGCCATCCATTGCTATCAATTCAACTGTAGACACTTGAGCTACTTCCTTATCTTGGCTATTGTAAATAATGCTACAGTGAACAAAGGGGTGCGTATATTTTCATTTTCTTTGTACAAATATCCTGAAGTGGAGCTGCTAGATTGCATGATAGTTCTATTTTTAATTTTTTGAGGAACCTCCCTACTGTTTTCCACAATGGCTGCACCACTTGACATTCCCACAGCAGTGCACAAGATTTCCCTTTACTCCACATCTTTGCAACACTTGTTATTGTTTGTCTTTTTAATGATAGCCAATCTAACTGGTGTGATATGAGTATTGCTACTCCAGCTTTCTTTTTGTTTCCATTTGCATGAAAATACCTTTTTCCACGTCTTCACTTCAGCCTCTGTGTGCCTTTAGATCTGAAGTGATTTCTTATAGGCAGCAAATAGATGGGTCTTATTTGTTTGTTTATTTGAATCATTCAGCCACCCTATGTCTTTTGATTGGAGCATTTATCCATTTACATTTTAAGTATTTATTGATAGGTATGCACTTATTGCCATTTTGTTAATTGTTTTCTGTTTTTGTAGTTCTTTTCTGTTCCCTTCTTTTCTTGGTCTCTTTCCTTGTGGTTTGATGTTTAGTGTTATTTTTGGGTTTCTTTCTCTTTATTTATTTTTGTGTGTGTGTGTGTGTATCTATTGTAGATTTTGGTTTGTAGCTACCATAATGTATCTGAGTGTGTGTGTGTGTATATACATAAAATGGAAGTAACAGAATCAGGTATATCAGTTGTTACACTAAATATGTATAGAAAGAAGTATCCCCCAACAAAAACAGAGATGCTGCAATTGAGATGTCAGCTGGGTCTGTGGTTTCATCTGAGATTTGACTGGGAGCAGTTGGCTTCACTCACATCATTGTTGGCAGCACTGGATTTTCATGAACTGTTGGACTGAGGCCTTAGTTTCTCACTGGCTGTTGACTAGAAGCTTCCCTCAGTTCCTTGCCATGTGGGTCTCTCCACAGAGGCTCGCAATGGGAGAGTGGTTTCTATCAGAGTGAGTAAGCCAGAAAGCAAAAGAAAGCTAGCAAGAGGGAAACCAGAGCTTTTTTGCAACCTGATCTTGGAAATGAAACCTATTATTTTTGCCATATTCCATTTGCTAGAAGCAAGTCACTAGGTCCAGACCATAGATGAAGGGAAGGGATTACACAAGGGCATAGATACTAGGTGGTGGGATAATTGGGAGTTTTCTTAGAGATTTAATATCACAGTTGTTCAGGAAAAAGCTACTCTCAATCTACTGATGGCAACAGAAATGGACACAGCCATTTTGAAAAGCAACATCATTAAGATCAGTGCCTCTTGATAGCACAGACAACTTACCTTGGTTTGCTAGGTTCTTTCTCAGTTTTAAACCTGGAAGTCCTACATCCTGGGAACCCCTTCAGTCCTGGGGCTTGGTTAGTCACCCTACTCTGGAGCCAGGCTGTGGGCTTTAAATCATGACTCCACACTTACTAGCAATGAGAACTTGGGTAAGTTACTTAATTTCTCTGTGCCTCAGTTTCCTTATCTGTAAAATAAAAATAATAATAGCATATTTGTGGAAACTAAATGAGATAATACATGTAAAGTGCTTAAAGCAATGTATGGCACGTAAAAAGTGCCCAGTGATATTAAATATATTAAAATATACATATCCTTTCACTAGGGTATGCACACAATTATTGTCCAAACTGGGACACTTTTGATAGTGAAAGGGAGTGCTAGTAACAATTATGCCAGGTCAACAAGCATACAAGGCAATATTCAGGGAAGGTAAGATACATGATCCTTACATGTGATTCACGTTCAAATTTATATCATAGCACTTTCATGGAAGATAAGTGCACAGTGATCGTTGCTGTTCTTTTGTTAACAGTGGAAAAATAATGCAAAATGAAGTGAACGCTCATCAATAGAGGAGGAATAAATCATGATACATAATACCATCAAATATTATGCAACCTTTAAAAGAATGAATTATAGTGATACCAAATGACTTGAAGGAAGTCCTTTGAAATACTGTTGAATGATATAAATAATATGTAGGAAAATATATATGGCTTTCCTTTTTGTTAAACAAAAGGTTTACACTCAGAGGCAAATACCGAAGTTTAAACTTCAGGATTCCTGAGCTTTCATGGGCCTGTTCCAAGGTGCTGCGAGAGTCCCTGGAAATGTCCTTGTAAATTTTATAAAAAGTAAAATATTTTACTTGCAATAAGTTAAGATCTCTTCAAATTTCTTCTAACTCCAATTTCCTTGCTATCATAGCTCTCTTTGGTTTTGGTGGTATTCAAATGGCTGCAGATATTTTTGGAATCTGGATAAGGAGAGGATGAGTTTTGGATACATTTAGTTTGGGTTTAGTGGGACATATTTGCAAGGCTGAAGTCACTTCCTTATATAGTCCAGATGTTAAAATGGCTTCTAGAAATTCTCCTGCCACCTCTTGTGCCAACTCACCTGGTGTGTGACTGTAAGGTTTAGAGCACTACTATTGATATTGTGATAAGAGTGTGGCCTAGAAATGTTTGATATGTACAAAAGTTCATGGAAAGTTATTCCAATCTTATAGCTTAGATATGAAAGGGGTTTTATCAAATTTGACAACAATCCTAAAAAATTAGTATGGAAGTACCAATAAGAGATTATGAAGCTGAAAGGAAATTTTCTACAAACAAATTAAAAAGTCACTAATATCAACCATGCTGGAGGAAAGACTGAATTACTTTATTTCTCTACACTAGCATTGTCTAAGAGAAATATAATGTGAGTCACACATGTAATTTTAAATTTGCTAGTAGCCACATTTAAAAAAAATTTAAAATAAAATTAATTTTAATAATATATCATTTAACTCAATTTCTCCAAAATATTATCATTTCAATTACTAATAAAATATTTTACACTCCTTTTTGTGTACTAAGTCTTCATAATCTGAAGTATAATTTACACATTCATCATGTGAATTCAGGCAGTAAACTTTCATTGGAAATACATGATCTGTATTTAAATTTTGTAAAATTACAGTTGGAAAAGTAGATTTGATGTAAACAAAGTTGTTCTAAACATACTTAAAAGTTTTCATATAACTGAATTGAGTAGCAAAAAATTATTTTCCTTTAGTATTTGCATCCACATTGACAAAATTGTTTCATTGCTTTTAGAAGAATTGATTTAATTTCAACACTAATTTCAGCTTCAAAATCATGTCTACCGAAGTTAAGTAAGTTCCCTGACTCAGTATTATTAGTAGAAGAGTCAAAGGGTATTGTATAAATTTAAATTATAAGTTTGGATCCTGCTAAAATGTTTTATAATATTTAATTCTAATTCTCATTTTAAGCAAATAATTTTCATTGATTCTTTTCACTATTGAGAACAAACTTCTTACCAAATTTACTGTGCAATTGCTGAATGTACCTCTTATTTTCCACTTTTTTGTCTTTAAAAATTTTTTTTTTGGATAATAAACATCTTTTTCAGTTTGCTCTTCCATGGCAAATTACAATTACCATCATCATGAAATTTGTCATATACCATATTCCCATCTCTCTTTTTTTTCGTTACTGTTTCACTCATTGTGTGCAAGGTGGAAAAGGTGATGAGGTCAAGGGGAATGGGGAAAGCCTGGTAATTTTAAGAAAATCCCAGCCCTTCCTTGGTCCCCCAAAACTGCATGCTGGCCCTCTAAAACTGTATAACTGCATGGGGAAGACCTGCAAGTTTCTCCAGTTAATTAACAACAGCAAAAAGGACAGTCTTGCTCACAGACAGCTACAATCCCAATGAATGGATAAAAATAAATAAATAAATAAATAAATAAATAATAAAAAGTTGAGAACTAGCAGGTATGGCATGATTCTACTTTGGTAAAAAGAAATAAAACCCATATGTATATACATATACATGCTTTGCTTGCCTGCTAAAGGATATATACTGAGCTGTTAGCATTGTTTAAATGAAGGTGGGTGAGGAAGTAGGTACAATTTGGTCAGGCAAAATGGGGGACATGATTAGTATTCCCCTTATAAAATTATGCATTGTATTATAGGTTTTAATTCAGAACTACAGACAAATATATTTGTCATTTATAAGACACGCAATATAGAAAATTTTTTTCAAATATAGTATGATGTATTATTATTGGTTGTTAATTCATAATTTCATTACATTATAACCTGAGATTCGGATCTGATTATCTGATATGTTAAGACTGCCTCTGTGATCTAGTAAGTAGTCAGTTTTTCTAAGTGCTTTATTTATGTGTGTGAAAAGATTATATGTATTCTCTATTGATGGGTAGACAGTTCTAGATATGTTTATTAAATCATGATTGTTAGTTGTATTATTCAACATAGTATATTCTTATATTATGGTTCTTACTTTTTCTTCATTTTTCAAAGCATATTCTTATGTTTATTCAACTTCATTTTCAGTGAAATATGGTATATTAAAATCTTGCACAAATTGTGGATTTCAGTTTGTCTTTGAATGCCTATTAGTTTTGGCTTTTAATATTTCAAGGCAATGTTGTATGTGAAAGATGTGTGAAAAATTTTGTGACTTTATACTTCTTGCTATGTTTTAGTCATTAATTGTTATATAGTATCCCTCTTTATCTCTTTTAAAGTTTTTAACTATCAATTATATTTTGACTGACATTACTACTTAATGCCTTTCTTTAGGCAGGTTTCACTTGATCTTTTGTTTTTTAACCCCATTGTATCATTTTTATTTATGTTTGACTCCTGGAAAAAGCATATAGCATGATTTTTAAAAATTTCATCCAATATGATCATCTTTGTCTTTTTTAATTATTTTCTGTTTTGTGGTTTTGGTTTGCTACTCTTATGTTAGCTTCACTTCTTTTTTTTCCAGATTTAGGAACATTTTAATTAATGAAGATTTCTTTATTCTTTTATTTTCCATTACTAGTTTGGAAGAATAAATTGTTTCTAATTTTTACTGGTTTCTCTTAAAATTTTTACTAGAAATATTTGAAACAAAAAAAATAAACATTAACTATCTTTGTCTCTCTAGTTTTTTAAGCTCACTTGACTTACTCTCTGATCATAATTCTCTATCTTCTTTGTTTTTATTGTCTGGAAACTTAACACCCCTAGCTGTGCATTTTTAGCAATAGGCCTGACTCTGGCTCCCATTTGAAGTGGGGCTCTTGTAGATTCCATTACCCTGAAGGATGCAGTCTTCCTATGGATCCTGCCCATTTCTGGGCTTAGTCACCAGGTGGACTGCCATTTAGGCTCCAATTTCTATTTTGTATTTCTGATCCAACTGAGGATAGGATATTTTCTTTCTTTCTTTTTCTTTCTTTCTTTCTTTCTTTCTTTCTTTCTTTCTTTCTTTCTTTCTAGCACAGCTAGAATTTATAATTTTCTCATTTCATATTTTATCCCTCATCATTGTTTTTGATGCACTGGAAAACAGGGGGAAGGATCACTTTAAAATAAACCTGACAGACCTTGCCGAGTTGACAGGTCATGTTATACTTTCATAATCAGAAAAATGTAACTGATTTAAAAAATCAAAATAATACAAGTCTATATATACATACCAAATGTTCATTCACATTTGTATAAAAGCTATGCAAAGAAAAAAAAAAAAAAAAAAAAAAACACACCAGAAAGAAATAAACCAGAATGTTAACATTAGTTACCCTGATAGGTAAGATTCAGTAAAATATTTTACTTTTACTTATTTTACTTTTCATATATTTGAGCAAACTTAACAAAATAATTTATTCAATTTTATTATGAGAACTTACTATAATAAGTTCTATGTAAGTATATGGTGATAAACTTATTTTTAAGAGGCTACTAGAAGAAAAAATAAGCATTATATTAGTAACAATATTAAAAATTATTGTGCTATTCTAAAAAATAAGAGCATCAATATAATAGGTTTCCCTAAGGGAAACTATTAAAAGATTTAAAATGAGTCCATGGGTTCAGAAAGACTTCTGTATTGCTATGTTTCAGAATTTAGACAAATCACTCCTTTCCACGTTTGGTTAGAGTAATCAAAGTATGCTTCTGTTGAAATGATGATCCAGGATCCTCATACTTCCCTGTGACTTAATGTCTGCTTACTTTTAAATTTTCTAAGGAAAGAAATGCTAGCCAGTTCACTGCTCTTGACTTGTTTATAGGCAGTTTTTAGCATTCTATTATTATCTTTTCATTTCCTCTATTCACAGGAAAGAGGCATAGAAGACACTAGATGACTATTCAGTAGTGATTTCAATGATTCTATAGGAAATGAAAGGCACAGAAAAACCTATGTGCTTAAATGGCACCTACAGTTCTTTCTCTGGGTTCTGCGCATAAATAGCAGAATAGAATATCCCACAGAGAACAAATGTGGCCAAGTTTGGCAGTAAAATATATAATTCTGGATGCAGTAATGGTCTATTTGAGCCCTACTGACTCAATAGTTACCTAGAATGTGTTAAGCTTTTATTTTGCAATGTATTGTAGATAAAACCTCTCCTATTGCTTTATGTTTAATGTCTTCTTTTTCTTTGTGTCTCATACACCTAGGGCCTGGAAAATAGTAAGTCTTCAATCAATAGCTGAGGAACAAATGAATGAATCAATGATCTCATTAAAAAAGTTCTAAACAGTAGGATGGAACACTGAAGGAAGAGTTATGAATAATACAGAGTCACAGCAACTTCTCAATGACAGATTTGTTTTTGAATTGTCATCTCTTTTAACAAACTACTCATCTATTTTGACTTAGTTTCCTGAACTGCAATAGAAGATGATGATAAATGTGATGAAATGAGAGATCTAGAAATGGTTTGTGCATTAATTCTTGGTGGAGTTTAAATAATGAAAATCCTTGTAATTCTCTATTTTTTTGAACTACTCAACCTAGTCTATTAATTCTCCAAAATAATACTTAAGAATAAGCTATTTTTGTCTTTTCATTTTTTATAAATCACCTATGAGATACCAACAAAAAAACAGTCTACTGTGAGTTTTTTCAATGTGTATATTCTAATAGGAATTTAAATGTAATACATTGGATATAATCTAGAATAAAATATAGTAATGTAAAATTGCTACTTTCTAAATGTACAATGTGACTGTAGTTGGGTGTTAGTTAATTTTGCTAATGTAACTTAATTAAGAGTGTAGGAGTACCTAAAGAGAGAACTAGTAGTTTTAGTATAATATTACATTAATAATACAACATCTATGGAAAAGAATATAAAATGAATTAGTGAGCTTGCCAGTTGATGTATCTGACATGTCTAGACAGTGTAGGGAGAAAAAAAAGGTTAAATGTGAGACTACAAGAATTATGCAAGATTTCTTTAAGATTATATTTTCAGTATAATGTTATTTCCAACTTAGTGCTGTATGTAGCAACTGCTAAACAGAACAAAATTAATAAGAGTGAGTCCATGAAATAACAACTTAATCATTAGAATGAACTGAAATTACACGACTGTGAATTCCCATGAGCTATGATTTGCTTCTATTAAGAGCACTGAGAATAACTCTTGTCAGGTGTTCAACCAGTACACCAAACAAGATAATCTAAATTAAAATATTCTGAAGTATAAGCAAAAATGGAGGTTAAAACTTGTATTTTTAATGGATGAAGGCTTATTGCAGGAGAAGTTTCAGTATTTTAGAGATAGTACCTATCCTTAGCCTATTCAACTTTCTTTCTTCAAAGAGGGAGACCACCTGCACATTTAACACTAATTAGGTAAATGCGAATTGTTTTGACATGATCTATTTTAACTTTCTAGAAGACTAAGTTATTTTTAATTATTTTCAAATTATAAAAGCAATATGTGTTTATTGTAGAAAATTTGGACAATACAAAAAAGTATGAAGAAGAAAACAGAAATAACATGTAACCTTAGCATCCAGAGATAGTATATACAATTAATATAATATCTTTCAGGTCTTTTTTCCCATGCACATATACATAATAATAATTTCAACTAAATGTGTATCAAATGGTGAATATACATTCATTCATTCAATAGATATTAAGTGGCAACTACATGCCATTATGAAAATTTGAATAATTAGATATTATTTGAAAACATTAACGATTATAGATAAGTCTATTCTTTGAATTTATCATTATTACTTAATTATTCACTTGTTTTCACTTTTGGTTGTCTCCAATACATCCACTTATTTTAAACTGATTAGAACATCCCCTAGTACAACTTCACAAATGGGCATGATATAGATTTATCACAAAACAATAAACTAGTTTCTAACTCTGCCTATTTTGTTCAAAAGGAAAAATTCAAGATTTATTCTGGCAAATTCAATAGAATATCAAAATTGCATGATTAGGTAATTAAGTAATTAATTCATGAACTGTGAATGTGGTTAAGAGTATGGTCTCCAGACCTGAATATCCTGTATTCAAATTCCAGAGCTGCCATTATCTAGTAATCTCTAAACTTTTCTGTGACTTGTTTCCATTATCTGTAAAATGGGAATGATAATAGCTACTTCATATATATTTGCTTAAGATTAAACAAATTAAGATGTACAAAATATTCAATAACATTAGCTATTATTTTTTTCATTAATATTTATTGAGTATCTTTTATGTGGCAGTGATTTTGCTAGAAGCTCTGATTATAGTGATAAACAAATAGGCAAGATTTTGAACTTTATCAGATAAAAAACCAAAACATATTAAAATTAACAACCTCAAAATAACTATATGATTGCAATCAAAGTAAGGACTATAGAAGAAAGTAAAATTAGAAGGTGCTAAAGAGAACAAAACAGAGGCCTCCATTTACTTAGTCTGGGGCATGGGTGTGTGTGGGTGCCCACAAAGGGATTTCCCCTGAGGAAGAATACATGTTGTCTACTTGAGGGAAAGAGAAGGAAAAGGGACAGTAGGAGCAGACATTGGCTTAGGCATGTGAAGCCCACAGGTAGGAAAGAGTTTGCCCATGTTACAGAACTAAAAGGAACTAAAGATGGCCAGTGCGGATGGTAGAAACTGATGAAAGATGAAGCTAAAAATGGAAGAAAAAAAAAAGGAACGAATGNCCATGTTACAGAACTAAAAGGAACTAAAGATGGCCAGTGCGGATGGTAGAAACTGATGAAAGATGAAGCTAAAAATGGAAGAAAAAAAAAAGGAACGAATGAAGAAAGAAAAAAAGAAAGAAAGAAAGAAAAAGAAAGAAAGAAAGAAAGAAAGAAAGAAAGAAAGAAAGAAAGAAAGAAAGAAGAAAAACAAAAGAGAGAAAGAGAAAGAAAGGAAGAAAGGGAGAGAGGACGTCATTCAGGGTGTTTTGAACCTTATTAGGGATTTGGGTCATTTTTCTAAGAACAATGACAAGTCACTAAAAGGTTTTAACCAGAGGAGTGATACAATCAAATTTGTGATTTCTAAGATTATTTTGGCTGCAAAGTAAACAATAAATTCAAGGAAGGAAAATAAGACAATTAATATTTTATTATTAAAATAGTCTCTAAGAGTGGTTGGTAATAGAGAAACAAAGAGATTGGAGGTTTAATTAGGGATAGAGCATAAGTTATAGAATTAACTTCATCTTAACACCTATGGCTGTTAAAAAGCATAAGACCTGGTGACTGATTGAATATGAGTCAATGGAAATAGAGATAGCAAGAAAGACACCCAGGTTTCTGCAGTCAGATGAATGATTAACTCATTCACTAAGATAAGGAACCTTGCCTGAAGAACAAGTTTGGAGATAAAAATAGGAGTTTAATCTTGGTTATGTTGGGGTTAAGGCACCTTTGAGACATACAGGTGGAGATACTCAGTGGATGGATGGATGGATGGATGGATGGATGGATGGATGGATGGATGGAAAAATGGATGAGGCTGGGTTTGAGAGAAGTGACATGGACTGGAGGGAAAAATTTAGAAGTCATGTTGATAGTAACAGAAACCATACTATGGATGGAATGATTTAGGAAGAGAAAAAAGGTAAAAAGAATAGGACTTTGTCTGAACCTGAGGAACTCCCAACTTTTAAAGCCATATGGAAAAATGTCAGCAGTCAGCATAGAGAAGGAACAGTGTAATAAGATGAAAACTACCCTTAGACATCAAAGGGAAGAAAAAGTATCAAGATGGAGGTATCACTAACTTATGGGAATGTTCCTAAGAAACGTCCTCTCAATATTGTGATATTAAGGTCATTGGTACCCTTAGGAAGTACATTTGGAAAGAGCAGTGAGGAATGGAAACCTGACTAAAGTAGGCAGAGACCTGGAAAGAAAAAATGAACATACTGAGAATGTGGAGGGATGGACAGAAGCTGAGTAGTTAAAGGAAGTCAGGGGGCTTTTTAATTATTGCTTATTTGTTGCTTTCATTGATTGCGGCTATTGTTGTTTCTGTCTTTCATTTGAAAAAGCCGTATGATGTGCTTCTGAGAAGGCACAGGTAAGGAGATTTGTTAGAAGGAACCCCCCCCATCACCACTTTAACAGGAGGTACAGGCAAAAGAAGGGTGCAGGGGAGTTGCATTTGTAGACTTGGTGGAGGATGTCAACACAGATCCATCTGATGGCTCGATTTTCATTATTAATTAGAATATGAGGCCATCTGCTGAGAGTGAGACACAAGGTAGGAAAAAGTACCTGAGTTTTAAGGAGAGTACCGTAGAGTGAGAGTGGAATGTGACACAGTATGGAGGCCCCGCTTGAATTTGGTAAGCATGAATTTTATTTATTTATTTACTTACTTACTTACTTACATAGAGGGAGACAGCAAGGGGGGGAAGGGGGAGGGAGAGGAAAAGAGAGAATCCTAAGCAGATCCCACACCCAGTGCAGAGCCTGATTTGAGGCGTAATCCCACAACCCTGAAATCGTCACCTGAGCCAAAATCAGGAGCCCAACACTTAACTGACTGAGCCACCCAGGCACCCTGTTGAGCATGAATTTATGAATGTTTACCCCCTTTTTATACATATTCTGACATTGTTCTATAGGATACCATAAATGACATCATAAATAGCCTATACCCCCTACATCATCACTTCATAAGAGTTCATTATATTTTTAGATACCTTATTATTCTACAGTTGTTATCCATATACAGTACACATAAAATTGATTTGATGGAAAAAGTTTAATTTTCTTTTTGTTTAGAACACTGTTCCCCAAATATAGCAAACTTCCACCAATTTGAGCAAACCGAGATGATTACATTTTCAAATTGGTAAGCTGTCCATATGGATGGATGAAGGAAGCAGTTAATTTACCAGGATTTCTCGGCAGGTGCTGCTGCCCTAGTTTTCTCTCTTTGCCCCCTCTATAAACCAACACTGGGTCACAAATTTACAATTTATTACTTTAATAAATGGCTAAGACAGCACTGAACACAGAGCAAATGCCAAACAAATAATTGCTGTTTGATAAAAACGGTTCTTATCAGCAAGGCCAGTATTTGTATGTAAAAGAATGCTTCCAAGGGGCTTAAAAATAGTTTGCTCTCTTAAATGAGTTAAACATACCCACAGAAATCATGTTGACACTACCCACTTGCTTAGCAAAGATAAACATTAGCCCAAGTCCAGTCTGAATTATTTTAATTTCAAAATTTTGGCGTTAGAATTAAGGAAGCTCCACCATTTCAAAAAATATTTTGGTATAAATAAGTTACAGACTCACCCTCACACTACTACCTATTTCAGGATGTTGGGGGAGGTGTCGTGGGCTGTGGAGGATTATTCACCAGAGGACATTTTCATTTCAGGTTGACCACAGTCCAGTAAGCACATTAGCAAATTGAATAAAGTTGAGCAAGACCCACACTATCCTGGCATGAAACTACTGACCGTGTCCTTTTTATCAGAGATCATCTATTCTCTTCCACCAGGATTGGAAACAATCTTCACTGGTGTTGTTATAAATTGCTCATTAATCAAAATGGATTTATTGAGCATCCATAGTGTGCAAAGCCTGCGCTAAGTGATTCAAAATAACAGGTTGCCTAGTTACCATAAAATGGAAAAATTCCCCTGTGAAGGTTAAAATTAAATGAAAGGCAGATAAGAAAACATTATCTTTGACGGCATCTGACTATTTCATAGGGCTTTTTCTGCCATTACGGCCATTTTCTCTTAAAGATAATAGTCATTCATTCATTCACTCACTTAATTATTCATTCATTTATGCAATTGAGTTCCCCGCTATGACTATGTAAGATCCTTTGCTTGATACAGTAAGGGAAACAAACATAATTCAATATTGACTGCATGAGCATGAGGCTTAGTGAATTTACCAAGCAAGTACTGGACATCTGCTGATCTTTATTTAATGAGCTTAGTACTAGAGCATTCTTTATTCCATATGAAATCTGTAGTCATTGAGGCATTCGTAAAATGCTCCTTGCAAAGAGTATCACTCATTTTCTGGTTGAACTGCAAAATCTTGTTGAATATAGGTTTACTAATAAGTTGCTTTCATATTTAAATTAAACCAGTGACTATGACAGAATTTTTTTTCCAAGATGAGGTCTACTTTGTACTAGCTTAACTAGTTAATAAATAGAAAAGACCACAGACAGGGAACTAATAGCATACTTAATTGTGATTATCTGTGAAAATGCATATTCTATATCCATGAATGACATTGCCAGTCACAACCAAGACCCTCAAGTGCTTAGCCTCTGAAATGAGCAAGACAGGCAAGGTCTGGCCTCAGAGGCTCAGGATCCTCATTCACCCCTCCCTTCTGTGATCAAATTTGCACACTCAGTTCCAGTCCCTGCAATTACTCCTTAGGGCTGTTGTAACAAAGCACTACTACCTGGGTGTCCTAAACAACAGAAATTTATTGTCTCACAGTCTGGAGACTAGAAGTCTGAAATCAAGTTTGGTTTCTTCTGTGGGCCATGAGGGAAGGATCTATTCTGGGCCTCTCTGGCTTGCGAATGGCTATCTTCTTCCTGTGTCTCTTCACATCATCTTCCCTCTTTGCATATCTCTCTCTATGTCTAAATTTCCCCCTTCTTATAAGGATACCATCATGCTGGATTAGGGCCCACGTAATGACTTCATTTTAACTTGATTACCTCTATAGACTCTATCTCCAAATTCTCCCAAGTAAGGTCACATTCTGATGTACTAGTGATTAAAAGTCCAAAAAAGAGGGTGATGGAGTACCATTCAACACATAACAATCCTTGTAAAAACCTAGTAATCCCTCTGTCACCTCTCTCTCAATCTCTCCAGGAATGCAATTTCTGTGTGTGTAGAAATCCTCATTTTGTCTGTAAACCTAAGCCATGTGTATTCAGCACAGTTAACCAAAAACTATAAAATGCATTCCCTAAAATATAACTATTAAGTTTCCTTGGCTACTTATTTCCTAAATGGCAGAATTTTCAAAGGGAGAAGGGATAACCTCCACTCTTTCATACCTCTCCTCTTTGTTCACCCTCCCTCCCTTTGTTGGCATTGCCTTTGTACTGGCCACCATCTTTTTTTTTTTCTGAGACTGAACATTGATCTCCTAATTAATCGTCCTGTCTCAAGCCTCATCTCTGTCCAATCTATTCTTCATAGTGCTTCCAGAGAGACTGTTATAAAACAAAAACCTATCATATCATGATCCTGCTTAAAGTCTGTCAATGGTTCACTTCTGCTGTCAGGTGAAATCCAAACTTCTGCATGTCACCTCTTACGCTTTTACGCATTTTTCCTTAGTAGCTTTAACCATGCTGAGTTGGACATAGTCTCTGAATGCAGTATGTTCTTCCACGCCTCTGGATCCCCGCACATACCTCTCATTCATCTACACACGATAAACCTCCTGCTCAAGCATCTAATTCTCCTTCTTTAAGGCTCAGATCAGCAGCACCCTCTCCATTAAGCTTTTACTCAATCCCTATCCTTCTACCCTCCTGGAACACCTTTGCTCACCTCTCTCGTTGTGCTTATTACCCTTCATTTTAACACATTCTAAGCTTCTAAATATCAGGAATTTTACTGTTTCTTTAGCAACATTTAGCACAATGCCTAAAACACCATAAATACCCAGTAAGTATTTATTGAGTGGATGAGGAACTGTAGGGTAGCTACCCACCCAGTTCAATTTGAGGGCCTCTAAAAGACTCATGTACCTCAAGAGATGTCTCCACATCTGAAAGTCTTATGTTTAGTCAGTAAGGGACTTGATAACAAAGGGAAAACATCAGTAGCCTCAAAAGAGGGCAGTAACTTCCTTGAATTCATCAGCTTAGTTAGTTGGCCCTGAGGGGAAAAGGCAAAGCTAGGTACGAGTCACAAGGGACCAGGCATAACAGAGTGACACTTGGAAGTAATTAGATCCATGCGAAATCTATGGATTAATGGAATCAACAAAGGAAAATGACACAAACCGCAACCTCATCCAGACAGAAGACAAACAGTGATGCTAATGTTCTCTTCCACCTCCTAGATTGATTATGGAGGGAAATTCTGTGGGGTTCACTTGATAAAGTGCCATCTAGAATTAGAACAGAAACTGCTCTGACTTGTATTCATCCCTATTCGTATCATTCAAAAGAAAAATTCTTCCATTTAAATTCTGGACACCCTCACCCCTAGAATTCACATAGGGTAAAAAATGCAGACTACCAATCATTATGAATTAAGCCTAGGTCAAAGGAGCAAACTGGCTTCTTTTATACTGAATCCAGATGATTGAACACAATCAGGGAAAATCATATATCCATGCAAAGTAACTCTATCCCACTTGAAAAAAGAATAACAGCAATAAAAAAACTCAGGTATTATGGGAGTTTGTATTTTCCAAAAGAGGCTACAAGAATATCTTCTTATAACATGACTTCAGGAACCTTTTCTATAAAGGGGAGAGGTGATTAAATCCCCTTCACTTAAATATAGGTAGACTCTTGACTACCACGGAAGTGATGTTGCCTTCTAAGTTGAGTCATAAGAAGCAATACAGCTTCTGCCTCACTTCTCCTAGGATGCTTACTCTTGGAACACCATCACTTACCCTGAGGAAGTCTAAGTAGGCCATGCCAGCCATACAAGTAAGATACGGAGAATGGATCCTTCAGCACGCCTTGAAGCTGTTCCAGCTGATATCACTTGAGACAGAAATAAGCTGTCCTTATAGAGTTCTCCCCAAATTACAAACAAAATTTATAAATAAAATAAATGACTATTTTTTTAAACTCACTAAGTACTGAGGTAGTTTGTTATGTAGCCATCAATGTCCAGAATAGATTCTGATATTTGGAAATGCAGTGCTGTCGTAACAAAAATCTAAAACATGTGGCATGAACTTTGTGACTGGGCAGCAGACAGAAGCTGGAAGGGTCTCCAAGTGAGTGACTATGGAAGCCGTAAGCACCAAAGAGAGGATCCTTGGAAGCCCACAGAACTATGAGAAACCTATTGGTAAAGGCTTAAAGGAGAGCAAATGTAATCAGAAGCTAAAAGCAGAGCATCATTTGTGTTGTAGTAGTGGAAAGTCTGGCAACATTGACATCTGCAGTAACACAGAAAATAGAAAGTGAACCAAATGAACTCTGTGGTCTAAGGATGTTTCCAGGAAGAATATTTAAAGAGGAACCTAGCTTCATCTGGCTGCCAATGATAACTTGCAAGCCAAGAGAGAACTGAAGAATGACCTACCAAATAAATATAAAGGAGCCAGGAATTTCACATACAAAAACAAAATTGATTTATTATTTGCAGGGGTTCCAAATGGCAAACAATTTTCAAATTAAGAAGGCCAGTGACCAAATCTGGGTGAGATACAACATCATTTGTTAAGGCCTAAGGAAGCTCTCAGGTGGTGCTGTATAGAATCTTTCAGACAGGCAAAAGACTCTATTGCTGAACAAGCATTTTAAGGGCATGACTCACAGATGTTCCCTGTTCTGCAGCAATAGGGTTTCTAAGAATCTCAAGGACATTATCTCACAGAAATCTCATAAGGAGTCCGAAGCAGAGAAGAGCTTATTTGGAGATAAGCTTTTGTCTAATGGAGTGGAATATAAATTGGAACACAAGAAGTCCACAAAGTTTTAAAAGAAATTATATCAACCTGAACTGTAAGGAACAGAAATATAAAATGAAGAGGGTCCTTTTGACCCCTAATCTTTAACAGACAAAAAGCAAGTAAGAAAGATATTCGGCTATAAACACAGGCTATTTTTTTATGGAAAATAATGATTCAGACAGTGGAACCAAGTGCCACAGAGAACAATTCCTATGCCATAAGGCTGAGTCTTAATCAAGGAGCTGTGCCTGGTTAGATTCAGAATTGCCACAGGCTAGTGACCACCATGTGCCTTGTTTTCCGTGTGTGTAGATGAGCATGTCAGTTTTGGTTCTTCTATGCCTGATTCACTATTATGTGTTGGGTGTGTAGGAGAGGAGACTGATAACTTGTCCAGTTCACAGGTCATCACTGCCAAGAGCAAAAGCAGTCAAGAACCTGCACCATAAGAACTACACCAGGGAGATTCATGCATACCTGAACCTAGACTTGGAGCTCATGCTGTTATAGGCTGATGACTGGAAGTCCTGAAGGTATAAACAAGTATAATTTGCATAGGAAAAGAATATAAATTATTGTGCCCAAAGCACAGATGGTAGAAAAATGTATTTTCTAAAACTGACAGCAGGGGTACCTCCCATGATATATTTTCTTATTACGAAGTAACTTTGACACTCCTTCCATTAAGAAGTGTGGTTCATGTTCTCTCCCCTTGAATCTGAGTAGACATGGAACTATAATAGAAGTGATGGTCTGTGACTTCTAAGGCTAGATAATAAAAATGATACAGCTTCCACCTGGTTCTTTTCAGATGCTTGCTCTCAGAAACTAGCCAGAATGTCATGAGAAAACCCAAGCAGTCCATGGAGAGGAAAAATGGTCCCCAGCCTGTAAACCCAGCCAATCTCTAAGCTATCACCAACTTGCCAGCCACATAGTGGGCCATCTTGAAAATGGGTCCTTTCTCCCCTAGTTGAGCATCCCCAGCTCATTCCAAGTGGCACAGACAGGCTGTCCCTGTCAAATGAACGCTGCCAAACTTGCAGATTTGTAAACTAAATGACTGATGTTCCTCTAAGACAGTAAGATTTGGGGTGGCTTGTTAAATAGCAATAGATAACGGACACATGAAGGAGACTTCATGAAGTCTTTCCCACTCTCCCAGGTGAAATTAAATGTTCCTTTTGTCTATTCTCAAAGCACTTTGTATAACTTCTCCTTCACACTTATTATACTCTTGAAATTAACTATTCACTTGTCCCCCTCCATGTGAGTGCAAGAATAAGTCTGTGCCCTTTAGAAAATTAGCTCTTCGAATATATTACTTTTGTCTCATTCTCTCTCTCCTCTCCCTCTGAAGCTTTAAATAGACAAGTTAGGATTTCTCAGTGTACCCTCCAAGTCTCTTAGTTTCGCTTTCATGTTTTTCACCTCTGACTCTGTGTCATATTTTGTAAAACTTCTTCTGCCCTAATTTCCAGCTCACTAAAACTCTCTTCAGCTGAATCTAATCTGCTGTTCTACTTAACCACTGAGTTTTAAATTTGAGGTAGTTTTTCTCCATGTGTAAGTGTGTGTTTATAATAGCATGGTCATTTTTTAGCCTGCATCTGATAATTCCAATATTTGAAGTCTTTTCATGTGTGAATCTGTTCTTTCTTGTTTCTGTGATTCTGGTTTCAGGGTTTCTTTCCTTATAGACTTAATTATTGTACACTGCTGATTTTAATCAGAAAAGCATTTATAGAAATTATTTGGGACCTGGAAAAGTGAGGACCGGTTCGTGGTACTAACACCTCAGGAATTTCCCTCCTTGTTTTTCTCATGACAAATCACCTTTCCTTGGGGTGGAGGTTATGGGACAGAATTATTTCCTTTTTTTTTTAAGATTATTTATTTATTTATTTGATGGAGAGAGAGACAGCCAGTGAGAGAGGGAACACAAGCAGGGGGAGTAGAAGAGGAAGAAGCAGGCTCCCAGCAGAGCAGAGAGCCTGGTGTGGGGCTTGATCCCAAGACCCTGGGATCACGCCCCGAGCCAAAGGCAGACACTCAACAACTGAGCCACCCAGGCGCTACAAAATCATTTCTGATTACTGTGAGGTGTAGCCCCTGAAGTTCCAACTCTATGGAGGAAGAATTTCCTATTAAAGTCTCTGTGCTGTACAGGCACAGAGATTTTTTTTTTTCTGTACATAAACCTTGAGGTTTATGAGGCCTTAAGCACCAGAGTTCAACAGCAGGTTCAGAAAATTCCCTCAGGACAAAAGTGGCTTTAGTAATACACTAGGTTTCCACCCTCATCAATGTTTTGCCCTGATTATATCTTACTAACCTATTGACCCCCAAAAGGTTCCTAATTTAAATGTTATTCAATTTATATAATTTTCCTGTCACATTTTTAATGCTTTTTTAGAAGTTTTTCTTTTCTGTATTTTTAGCCAGAATATTTATTTGTTTTCAGCAGGAGAAGCCTAGTCAGCCTTGTTACCTGGGTGCATGTCTTTATCATCCCTGTATCCTCAGAACACTGTTTGGCACACGAAGGAACTCAATTCATTTTTGATTGTTTAATGAATAAATCCCTGTCTTCTTTGACTCTTTCATTCCTGCCTCTACCATCCCCAATACACTCCTATTCCCTATGCCCTAATTAGAGTCCTTTTACATTTTCATTCATGTGTGCCTTCCATTTTCCTATATTAACTGAGCTTTCCCCCTGATTTCCACAGTATTTCCTGGTTTCTTCTCCTATGGAAGAGTTTTCATTCTCATCAACTACCATTCTTTGGGATCGGCACTGTCTTCACTCTCCGTGACTGCTTCTGATCACCCGCTATTCTGCCTTTATCCAAAATCTGCTGTTCTTCCGAAGATTATGCTATCCTATTGTAACATTCTTTTTCTGGTTTTATTGCTACCATATCTGGACTTCCGGTCATACCTCCACATTTCTTGAGAATTTCAGTATGTGGTTCATGATTTCAACTATACTTCATCTCCCAATATAATTCAGTATAACAGAGGATTTAAGAGTACTGATCAGACAACCCAAGTGCAAGTCTACCCCTTATTAACATAGAACTGTGGGAAGTTACCTAATATTTCAATGTCACAGTTTCTTCATCTGTAAAATGGTGGTAATGATATTATTACCTTATATCATGGAAAGAATTATATGAAATAAGGTATATAAAGCACTTAGAACAGCATCTGGCTTGGTAAATGCTCAATAAATTTTAACTATTTTCTTTATTATGCTCTTACCTCATCCTAAAAAATTTCCTTCTGCATGCTTATGATTCATACAACACCCTAGCCTCAATGCTGCTCAAAAACCTATTTGTCCACTTCTATAAAATTTCTCAGCTTATTATATAAAATGGCATTTCTGAATTTTACTTAAACCCTTCTCAAGATCCGCCCCCTTCATTTCAACCATTGACTTTTTATCTTAACCCAGGAATTTAATCTATTTGGAAATACATATTTCAGAATTTCTCTATATTCAGAACCATGCTTTATCTTCTCCTCTTTCTGGGGGAAGCAATGTCTGTGTTTTCTTAAACTATCTCAGTCTTCTCTACGCATTTTATTCTTTCTTCTTATTTTTTATCTTTAATCTCTTGGTCTCCACCAGTGAATTCCTCTAACTGCTAAATTTGGCCAAGGCTTACTTATCCTAAAATAAACTAGCTATTTCTCCCTTGAACCTCTTTCTTCTCATGTTACTATCATAACTCTTCTAATCTTCTTGAAAGGGTAATCTGTACTCTCCACTCCCATTTTCTAGTGTCTCACTGTTAACTTCCAGAAATCTGGTTTTATTTCATCGCTACTAAAACTTACTTTTCAAAATTAAGCAGCAATTAGATTGTCAAACCTAAAATGCCTCTCTTTAGAGTTTCTCTTACAGCTCCTTTGCAGCATTGAATATGTTGACCACCCACTTGAAAAGTTCCTCCATCATTAGATTTCATGTTACTATCCTGCATTCTTTCTTAGAGGCAGTGCTGACAAACAGAAAGCAGATATGATTGATGATAGTCAAACAGCATGTTTAAGAAAGGCCCCCTCATGAAATGATCTTAAATAAGACACTTAGCTCCAATTTCCTTATTAGTAAAATGGGCATAATATTTACTTGCCTTGTGCACTAATTTATAATACAAATAAATAAAATAATGGATCTGAAAATATCATAAAATATTTAGGTACCTGAGTACATTTCAATAATCTGAAAACAGTATGAAGACACGTATATTGAAAGAGCCTTGCTACTAAATCTGCTATGAAGTTCTAAAGAACACCAAGCTTTGTGTCTGACCTACAGGTCTTTCACTATTGCAAGGTTTCAAAGTACCTTCACCAATGTAGTACCACTCCTTGAGAGCTCTTGTCAGGAAGTTAGGAGGCATTATATCAAAAACTCTGACCTACCTGGACACAGTTCAAAATGCAAAAAAAAAAAAAAAGATTAGTTTGACTATATTGGGGCATTTTCATGTTTAAAATATTGTGGAAAATCAAAATATTAATGATACATCTTCACATATACAAGCATGCAAATTGAATTGGTCCAAATGTAAGTAAGAAATATTACCAGTTCTAAAAATTTTTTTTTAATTTTAAAAAAGAAATATTACCAGTTCTTGGAGAAGGGGCCCTTGCAATTTCTAAGGAGCAAGGTTTTTTTGTAACGGCTATGTCCGTGAGATCACATAGAAAGTTCTCATTTTCCGAAGGAAATGTATCCAGAGAAGCAGATGGTACAATTTCCATAGTGTAATTCCTCTTCTTTGGATAGGACTCCTGAAAGGAAGGAGAAAAAATAAAAATAGCTTTGTGATAAAGACACAGCTTGTTTGATTTATAAAAACTAGAAAAGATAATCAGATTCATCAGTTATTCCAAAAGTGATTAAGAGGTGCTGATTCATCTGTTTGAATAAGTTATGCCATCATGTAACCCCGATATAATCAGTGATCTTTTTAGAAGGGTCCTGACAGTTTGATTCCCCTGAATTTATCACTGACATAGTGAAGTTCATGATCTCTTGTCATGATTTCTTTTTGTAGTATATGGCGATTTTCTAGTTGTGGCATAAACTGTTGCTTAACTAATTATTAGTTATTCCCAAGACTCTACTCCCTTGCCTGCTTCCTAGAGATAGCGAGACATATGACTTGATTTTGGCCAGTTGGATGCAAGGGAGGCTTCTGGGAAAATATTTTTCCCCAGAGAAAAGACATGCAATGAGGTCCTTGTAGAGCTTGGCCATCCTCAAGTTCCTCTCTCTGGATGCGGTTTTGATGTCAGGAGGTAGGACAGGCATGTTGTGACCATAGGCAATAAGCTTAAGATCAAAAAGGTAATAGACTAAGAATAGCAACAGAAGGATAAAAAGAGCCTGGGACTTGATATCACTGAGCTACTGAAAAGGCCCAAGGACTAGTTAGTTACTCCAGCCTTCTTAAGTATAAACGTTCTTATATTGTTTGAGCCATTGATAGTAGGGTTTTTTGTCATTTAGAAGTAAAAGTATTCCCACCTAACACACTAGTATTTTTTCCTTGTGAATACTGCTAACTAATATACTAAAGTTTCTCTTTTCGGGTTAGGATAAAAATTAAGGTCCAATTCTATACTACTGATTCTTTGATGTATTCTAAAAGTGAGAATTCATTTCATTTTACAAGATCTTAAATTCTTATACGAGGCATTAATTGGTCAGCAAATATTTATTAGGCATCTATCATATATACTTAGGACTATGCTAAGTGACAGAGATTTTTAAAAACTAATAAGATATAACCCTTGCCCTCAGAAAGCCCACAGTTTACTAGCGAGGAAAACAGATATCTACATAATGAATTTAACAATTAATCATGCTTTTTGATGTTTTTTACCTTTATAAAGCATAATTCACTATCAAAAGAAAAAGATAAATAAAAAAATAAATTCATTTTCAAAAAATCTTCCAAGATATATCCAAGGGTCAATAAAGATTTAGTATAAGCTCCTATTTTTTTCTATAGTGATATTTACAGTACTGTAGAGTAAGTATTCAAGGTCAGTGTAATTGCTTTCAGACCATACCAGACCCTCACATATCAGAGAGTCAATTATGTTCACTCTACCCTATTGAAAGCAGGAAATTGGGAGTAATTTATTTTTAACAACAAAGGGTGACAAAGTAGAAAGCATCCAGAAGAAAGCAATCAAGATGGTGTATGATTTAAAAACCATGTCACAGATGAAATGATGAAAGGACCTGCAGTGTTCTATCCTGGAGAAGCCTCACAGCAGCATAATAGCTCTCTCAATATATTTGAACGGCTATCCCTAAAGAGCTATCCCACGAAGCAGGGAAAGGGGAAAAGCTGCTGTGTTAGATTTATTCCAAGGCTCTTAAAGGCAGAACAAAGACCAGTGTTTATAAGTCAAAAAGGGCAAATTTGAATCAATACAAAAAAAAAGTTATATGAATTAATAATATTGGTTATCTTTTAAATAAAAATGCACTAATGTAACAATGACTGAAAAATATACTCTAAAGCAACAGAAGAAACTCCTCAGTACAGGAAATCTTTCAGTAGAACTATCTATTGATAAGATTATCTATAAAGCACATTGTAGGGGCACCTGGGTGGGTCAGTCAGTTAAGCATCTGCCTTCAGCTCAGGTCATGATCCCGGGGTCCTGGGATCAAGTCCTGCATGGGGCTCCCTGATCAGCAGGGAGTCTGCTTCTCCCTCTATACCCCCACCCCTCACTTATGATCTCTCTCTCTCTCTCTCTTTCTCTCAAATAAATAAACAAATAAATCTTTAAAAACCACCACACATTGTAAAGTGAATATATCAGATGATTGTAAACTCCATGAAAGGTGGAATTTGTCTTGTTCACCACTCCATCACCAGAATCTAATACAAGTCTTACCACATAGTAGGTGCTCAATAAATACTTATTGATCAACTGAACATTCTCTAATATCCTTTTTAACAAATTCTAACTACCTGTTAGGGAAATGATTATGCCTTGTTCAGATATAAATTACTTTGCTTTTTAGTTTGGTTATCATTATTGTTTACTGGTGTTGCTTATTGTTTTGCATATCAAAAGTGAAAAAAAACCTAGGATTACGACAATAAGATTATAAAGAGTCATGAAAAAAGTCTCTAGTTTAAACCCTAGTTCATCCTAAAATCAGAACAACCTGTTTATCAGAACAACCCATTCTTCACGGATTTGGTTAGATTGGAATTGTACTCTGTTTGTAAAGAAATATGAAGACTTAATGGCCTTGAAAATACTCTGAAATTTAACCACACAGGGTGAGTTAGTTGGCTGTCCCCTTAAAAATGAAGTATATTGTTTATTACAGAAATATTAGAAAATATAAAGAAAAAGAAAAAAATTATATGAAAATGCTCAGATAACTAATAGTAATATTTTGGTATATATCCTCCCAGACTGCTTCCCTCCATAAATGTATGTGTATGTACATGTTGGTGTGTGCAAAGGAAGGAAAAAAAATATTTTAAAGAACAGTGAAGTGCACCCTCATCTGCTTCTGAAGAAAGTGCCATTACTTCTAATTGGAGAAGTCTACAGTACACAGTTTCCTTATGGAGAGTGAAAGCCCCAAGGGAAGAAGATGGTGAAGCAAAGATAGCAAAACTGTGCTTTTTTATTCAAATATTTCATATTGTCAAAAAAAAAGGTACACTTCACAAAATATCTGACTGGTATCCCTCAAAAGAGGATGGATATGTGATAGAATAAAGTAAAAAAACGAATCTGTGCATGTGCACTACTCAGTTTAGAACATTCCCATTGAAACCTACCCCTTCCCATCTGTGTTCCCCTTTCCAGTCACCCCTTCTCCCTCCCTAACCAGAGCTAATTCCTGTTCTGAACTTCGGGTTTATAATTCCTTGGATTGTTGTTGAAATGTAACTATATTTGTTAAGAGTCAATAAAGAATAAATTGTTTCATGCTATATGCTTTTGAATTTCATAAGAATAGTATAAAATATTCTTGCTCTTCTATGACTTTTTCAATCAACATTATGTTTCTCAGTTTCATTTATTTTAAATGTGGTATTAGAGTTCACTGTATATGCATACAATAATTCACTTACAGATTCTCCTGACAATGGACTTTTACACATTTCCTAGGTTTTTTGTTATTAAGAACAATTTGCTAGTAACATTTCTGAACATGTCTTTTGGTACAAGTAACCAGGGTATGTAACTTATCCTAGTAGACATGGGGCAGAGAGTCAGGAATAGACATAAAGTGAGAAAAATGAATGAAATCAAAAGTTCTACAGATACAGGAGTTTGCAGCAAGAGGTGATCATGAGAACCAAGACTGGATATTCTGTAGATTCTATAGAAATCTTGAGGAGGACATTGCGTTTTCCCACCCAAAGTGGGATGAAGGGGCTTTTAAAATAAATCTTATATGAAGATGTTATATAAAAATATGTATGTGTATTATATGTAATGCTTTATAATGTGATATAGGTTTACTTCTAATAATGTATTGTGAACAAGTTTCAATGACAAAAATGTGTCTACATGATAAATTTAAGGTTAAGTCTCAATATACACATGGTCATGATTTATTTAGTTAATCCTATTATGTCGAAATTTCAATGTTTTGCTTTTAAGGGAGCATTCTTGTGCATATATCTTTGTGTACATGTTCAGCTATTTCTATTGAAATAGAATTCCTGGTATTTTGATAAGGATTGCATTGAACATGTATATTGCTTTGAGTAGCATAGATATTTTAACAATATTTTTCTTACAATCCATGAGCATAGAACATTTTTACATTTCTTTGTGTCTTTCTCAATTTCTTTCATAAGTGTTCTATTTTCAAAGTACAGATCCTTTACCTCTTTGGTTAGGTTTATTCCTAGGTATCTTATGATTTTTGGTGCAATTGTAAACGGGATCAATTCCTTAATTTTTCTTTTTTCTGTCTCATTCATAAGTGTTCTATAGTTTTCAAAGTACAGATCCTTTACCTCTTTGGTTAGGTTTATTCCTAGGTATCTTATGATTTTTGGTGCAATTGTAAACGGGATCAATTCCTTAATTTTTCTTTTTTCTGTCTCATTCATAAGTGTTCTATAGTTTTCAAAGTACAGATCCTTTACCTCTTTGGTTAGGTTTATTCCTAGGTATCTTATGATTTTTGGTGCAATTGTAAACGGGATCAATTCCTTAATTTTTCTTTTTTCTGTCTCATTCATAAGTGTTCTATAGTTTTCAAAGTACAGATCCTTTACCTCTTTGGTTAGGTTTATTCCTAGGTATCTTATGATTTTTGGTGCAATTGTAAACGGGATCAATTCCTTAATTTTTCTTTTTTCTGTCTCATTCATAAGTGTTCTATAGTTTTCAAAGTACAGATCCTTTACCTCTTTGGTTAGGTTTATTCCTAGGTATCTTATGATTTTTGGTGCAATTGTAAACGGGATCAATTCCTTAATTTTTCTTTTTTCTGTCTCATTCATAAGTGTTCTATAGTTTTCAAAGTACAGATCCTTTACCTCTTTGGTTAGGTTTATTCCTAGGTATCTTATGATTTTTGGTGCAATTGTAAACGGGATCAATTCCTTAATTTTTCTTTTTTCTGTCTCATTCATAAGTGTTCTATAGTTTTCAAAGTACAGATCCTTTACCTCTTTGGTTAGGTTTATTCCTAGGTATCTTATGATTTTTGGTGCAATTGTAAACGGGATCAATTCCTTAATTTTTCTTTTTTCTGTCTCATTGTTAGTGTACAGATTCTGTGCATTAATATTATATCCTGCCATGTTGCTGAATTCCTGTATGAGTTCTAGCAATTTTTGGGTGGAGTTCATCTGTGAAGAGTGAAAGTCTGACTTCTTCTTTGCTGATTTGGATGCCTTTTATCTCTTTTTTTGTCTGATTGCTGAGGTTAGGACTTCTAGTACTATGCTGAACAACAGTGGCAAGAGTAGACATCCCTGTTGTGTTCCTGACCTTAGGGGAAAGCTCTCAGTTTTTCCCCATTGAGAATGATATTCACTGTGGGCTTTTCATATATGGCTTTTTATGATATTGAGGTATGTTCCCTCTATCCCTACACTGCAGAGAGTTTTAATCAAGAAAGGATGCTGTATTTTGTCAAATGCTTTTTCTGCATCACTCTGGAAAACAGCATGAAGGCTCCTCAAAAGTTAAAAATAGAGCTACCCTACAACTCAGCAATTGCACTAGTACGTATTTACCCACAGGACAAAAACATAGTGATCCGAAGGGGCACCTGCACCCCATATGCAATGGAATATTACTCAGCCATCAAAAAGATGAAATCTTACTATTTGCAACCCTATGGATGGAACTAGAAGGTATTGTGCTAAGCAAAATAGGTCAATCAGAGAAAGAAAATTAAATGATCTCACTGATATATGGAATTTATAAACAAGACAGAGGATCATAGGTGAAGGGAGGGAAAACTAAAATAAGACAAAATCAGAAAGGGAGACAAACCAAGAGATTCTTAACTATAGGAAGCATGATGTATTGAGCACTGGGTATTATATGCAACTGAGAAATATCTAAACTCTACCTCTGAAACTAATAATACACTATATGTTAATTAACTGAATTTAAATTAAAAAAAAAAGAAACAGAATTCCTGTGACAACAGGTATATACCATACGCTTATATTTAATTGAATCTGTTTCTGAACATTCTAATTGGTTCCATATGTCAATCTATTCTAGTACCAGAATCACACTGTTTTGCTTACTAAAAACCTTAAAATTAATCTTACTATCTGGTAGGAAAAGTCTCTCCTCATGTTCATCTCTGTCAAAGCATTCATGATTAACCTCATGTTTATTTTTACAAAGATTCTATTCTTCCTCAATGCCATATCCAGTCAATCTCCAAGTCCCTTACTTCATCATTGAATTATACCTCAAACACATTCATTTCTCTCCACTCCTGCTACCACCCTAGTCCAGGTCACTACTGTATCTCACTTGAACTTCTGGAACAACTTCGTAACTAGTCTCTTTCCCTCCACTCCTGCTCTTCTCGCAATTAATTCACTTTCAAACGCTAGCATGAGGTTACTAAGAGTAAGTCATGTAAAAATCAAGTCATTTATTTTCATCATAACTTTGAGAGAGAATCATAAAAGGCTGTAGTCATAGTACATCATGATTCTTTTAAACACTTACCACGGTCTCTCATAATATCTCAGAATTTCTATATTGAGTGATTTCATTAGATGCATTAATGATCCAGATAGTAAACTGATTAAAATAACAAGATCTGGAAGCATAAACCAGAGGTTAAACATAATCCCATTAATCTATAAGATAAATCAGGTTAATTTCTAAAGACATGCTTGTCTAGCACCTAGCAAAGTGCCATGTTCATTGTAAAACTCTATCAATACATGCTAAAAATAAGTACTTAAAATAATTAATATTTCAGTTAGTATTTTAAGGCCTGTATCCTACACTAGAATTCAAGAACCATAGAGGCAAGGACCATGACCATCTTTTTCATATAGTATGCGCTCAATATTTGTCAAATGAATGAAGTCCGAAAAAAATGTTTTTCAAAAAGTATCACAGATTCAAATCACTGTAAGAAGAGCAACTTATGCTTGTGAGGTGTTTTATAGTCTGCAAAATGAATGGTATTTCATTGCCCAGATGATTCTTTTTTAGCCCTCACAAACAGCCTATCAATGTTATTACTATTTCCAACCAGAAACTAAGGCTTGGAATTCTTCAGTGACTTGTCCAATATTAAACATCTGGTTAATGGAAGTTTCAGGGCTCCTACTGAGGTCTTGTGACAGCTAACCTAATGTTCCTACTACTGTATCACAGATATAAAAAGACTATGATAGGATCTTTATTGTCAGAACTAAGGGAAATAAAAATCTCCATACATTATTAGGTATAACCCTGTCAACCTTTGCAAGCCCTCTTACTTACAGGGAAACCTGGATTTTGATACACAGGTTAATTGCCAACATACTTTTGATGATAAACCCTGGTAATGGACCAGAGGGATTAAAAGAACTGGCCCAAAAATTTGTGACTCACCTTCAAGGCTTCATTGTAGCTGGTTTAGCAAAACTGGGCTCCAATTTGGTTAGCAGTTTTTGCTTTTTTCTTGATATTTAGCCTCTACCTTTATTCAAATGCCCAGTTAATGGAGCCCAGACTTGTTTCTGTTCTTCATATTTTAATAGTAGTACCATATTGGGCGCCTGGGTGGCTCAGTCCATTAAGCTACTGCCTTCAGCTCAGGTCATAATGCTAGGGTCCTGGAATCGAGCCCCACATCGGGCTCCCTGCTCAGCAGGGAGATGCTTCTCTTTCTCCCTCTGTCACTCCCCCTGCTTGTGCTCTCTGGTTCTATCTCTCTGTCAAATAAATAAATAAAATCTTTAAAATAATAATAATAGTAACATACCGAAGACTGCGTTCTCTGCCTTAATCTTTGCCAGCTCTCTGCTGAGGAGCAATAATGTCCTAATAATGATCTGTCCCTGAATCCTGAACAGGCCCCTAAGGTCCTAAATGCCCAACTTCACAGCTCCTGAGGGAATGTCTTGCTTTGATGCTTAGTCTTACTTAGTCAGCTTCATCCTACCTGCTATGGTTGATTCTGCAATGTGTGGACAAAACAATACTTCTTCAAAAAGATGCATATTAGGGTGTTGTATAAATTAATAGAACATATGCCCCCCCAAAGAAAAACAAATAGGAGTAATAAAATATCTACATAATATGCTTTCATATGTTGTTTAAACTGTGCTCCTACAATAGTTTAAAATCACCAGTGGTAGGCTAAATCTAACAAGTCAAAGTTTATTAGTGATTAAATGTGAGGCCCTATAGTTCAGCACAGAAATTAGTTATAAAAATTCAGCATGAGATTATATAGATTAGCAATATCATGAAGAAAGAATTAGGAGTTACAGCTGACAGCATGAGTGACAGTGTAATGTACTAAAAACATTATGTGACATTGGCTGATTCAATACAAGTATGATATTTAGAGTACCAAATGTGACAACTCTCCCTTCTTCTGTGCTAATTAGAATTGGGAATTATCCAGTTTAGCAATTACATAAAAGATAGGCTAACTGTATCATTTTGACCATCCTTGTAAGGTGATACGAGATTTTATTCATCAAAAGGGCCAAAGGATACTTGGCCTTCTGACTTACGAAGAACCTTGGCAACAACCAGGGGCCCAGAGTATGGACATAATTGTTTCTCAAATGTAGCAATGATGTGACTTTTTATCAGAAATAAGGTTACATTAGAGGCTATTCTAGATTACTAGAGCATCTCTGTAAACATGCCTCTTAACATAGCTCTATTCTTAACCACGTGGGGGAAACAGAAGCAGCTTAACCAACAATGCAGTGAGACCATACCTAGTCCCCTCAACCTGGTACTGAGGCTTACATTAGAAAAGGTGCAAAGACCAAATGGATTGGTTCCTCTGGACATGGTAAGAAAAGTTTGAGTATCAAACCTATGTCATGTGAGAAAAGATTAAAGAGGAAAAGGTACAGGGAAACATTTATCACAAGTATTTGAAAAGTAGAAGAGTGATTAGAATTGTTCTCTATGGCTAAGAGGGTAGAAAGAGTGTAGATGGAAAGATGCTAGCAAGGAGACAGATTTCAACTCAGAATAAGCTTTCTAACAATTAGAGCTTCACAGTATGAAACTGGCTGCCTAGCAGGTAGCAGGTTCTCCGCCGCTGGAAGTCTTCAAGCTTAGCCTGATCAACACAAGGCATCTCTTGGGAATAGAAGGTGGTAATTTGACTTAGATGAGTTTTGAGATGTTAGGTAAATAAGACAAGGAGAAGTGTTGGCTTACTACTATGATAAGCTAACTGCTTCCTGAATCCTTTTTTTAATAACAGGAGCAGTAATACTAACACAGGTGAGTGTGGGTTTATAGCTCTTTCAAAGGTAGAGATGATTCACCATTCCAAATGACTCAAAGTAGGTAAAAGCTTTTGGAAGTGGTCTTATTGCTCTGATGTATCTCACAATATCAAGATTATCCCCTAAAGATTTACAATGACATTCAAATATGGAAGACTACACTATAAATATAGAATAATAAGAAAATAATAATGAGAGACTTCGGGTGGAAGGAAAGAAAGAGTGACAGCCAGACAGCCCTAGGGAAAGGAACATTGATGATGGTGGTAGGCACTACAATGGCCTTTCAAAGATGTCCACAATCTAATCCCCAGAACTTGTGAATATATGTTACATGGCAAAAGGGACTTTACAGATATGATTAAGTTAAGAATCTTGAGATGGGGAGAGCATCCTGGATTATCATGGTCATTGTAAGTGAAAGAGAGAAGTGTCAGTGTCAGAGTGATGCAATGTGAGAGATTTGACTAGCCATTGCTGGCTTTGAAGGTGAAAGGTAGCCATGAGCCAAGGAATGGGCACAGCACATAGAAACCAGGAAAGGCAAGAAAATAGATTCTCCCCTAGAGTTTCTAAAAAGAAACGCAGCCTTACCAACACATTGAATTTAGCCCAGTGGGACCCATTTTGGACTATCAGAACTGTAAAATAATGTATTTGTGGTTTTTTTAGCCACTAAGTTTGTGGTAATTGGTTCCTGCAGTAATGGAAAACTGATACAATAATCCAGCAGAAGGCATCACAAAGGGAGGCAACAGAAACTATTCAGGACTGAGAGACAGACATTAAAATTAAACTCCAATGGAAAAATATACCTTGTTATATTATGATATGATTCAATATTTTAAAGATAGTGATTCTTTCACTTTCACTTAGTCTTAAATTTAACGCAGTAATATTGCAATAGAGTTTCCCTCCTACTGCATCTTGGATCTTGACAAGTAATCCTAAAGTACATATGGAAAAATAAATGTATGGCAATAGCCAGGTATCAATTTGAAAAGAGAAAAGTAGTGGAGGGGGTGGAGATCAGCCTTTAGCAGATATTTAAATAAATTATAAATGGTTCTGGTGCAATAATTGAAAGGCAAAAGAAGAGAGAATTTTAAAAAACAAAGCTCCAATACTTGTGGAAAATTATATTATGAAGGTGGTATTTCAAATCAGTAAGAAAACAATGGGTTATATAATAATTGCCAGTGAGATACTGATTCCTCACTTGGAAAGAAATAATAAAGCTGGGTGAATATTTCATTCCTTATACCAAAATAAATTCCAGATAAACTTTTAAATAATAAGTAAATAACCCTGTAATAATAATCTTAAAATAGGAATGAACTTTGAACAGGAGCTATAACCAGACATATAACCAGAGCCATAGAGAACAAGATTGATGAATTTGAGTACATACAGATATTAACTTTCTATGAAGCCACTGAAATATATTAAAAAGGGGGGGGGCAAATGACAGATTCTTTGACACATATGACAAAAAGCTAATATCTTTATTATTTAAAGAGAACTGCAAATTGAGATGAAAGAGATCATCAACCTAAGGGAAAAAGTGGACAAAGGATAGGAGTAGTTGATAAGAAACAACTAGAAATTTCTTATATGAAAAGATGCTTGATCTCATTTATTTAAATATACATATAAAGTAATACATGATATACCATTCTTGATCAAATTGTTGTAGATAATACACAGTGTTGATGAGGGTTTGGAAAAATGGGTTCCATTTTTGAAGTGTGTATTGGTATCAAACCTCTCTTTACAGCTAATTTGTCAACTGTTACAAGAGATCTTTAGAAAGCAGGTCTTTAGATAGCATCAGTTTTTGGACTTTTGCCATATTAAAATTTTTCTTCCTTTGCCTGGGAACAGAAGGGATTGATCAACCACCATTATTATTCCTAAAGCATCATGGTACTGTAAGGCAATATTTATATGAATTACATAATCACCATTCATACTAAAAAATTATGTGCATTGCTATTTTTAATCCTTGTATCAAATAATGAAATGTGTGTGTGGAGGGGTGATGTAGAGGGAAGCTTGCCTCTTCTGAAGCCTCTCTCATGAATGAAAAAAGTCGTAATGAGTAGTGATCATTTAAGTTGTAAATGGTTGTCAGGATATTATTCCTCTTTAGAAAGTGTTACAAATTAATGTTCATGGATCTAGATTCCTAGTTGAGCTTCTCTTATCAGTCACTTCAAAGTTGGAGGTGCCAGTTAAGATTTGAAACCACAGCAGAAATGTCAATAGGAAAGTCTTGAGAAACCAGTGTGGGCACTATCAGCAATCACTTTGGGTCTACTATTGGATGAGTTATGTCTCCCCAAAATTCATGGGTCAAAGTCCTAACCGTCACTACCTCAGAATGTGATCATACCTGGAAATAAGGTGGTACAGATGTAATTAGATAAATTAAGATGAAGTCACTAGGGTGAGCCCCTAATTCAGTAACTGGTGGCCCTATCAAGAAGGGAAATTTAGAGACAGGCACATGCACAGGGAGGACACCATGTGAAGAATGGAGCTATGTTGCCATAAGCCAAGGAATGCTGAAGACTGCCATTGAACTACCAGGAAGAAGTAAGTGGAATGGCATGGAACAGATTATCTCTCACAGCACTAAGAAGGAACCAACCCTCCTGATAATCTTGATTTTAGACTTCTAGCCTCTAGAACTGCAAGAAAATGGATTTCTGTTATTTAAGCCATTCAATTTGTGGTACTTTGTTATGGCAGCCCTAACAAAATAATATAAGTGTTAAAAAAAATAAATAAAAGGAACTGCTTGAAAAAAAATAACTTTCTAATTAATCTTTTTTAGTGTTCTAAAATTTTTACTCCTTGGAAAATAACCACTGCTTAACTAGAGACCAGCGAGGAAAAGAGGATTATCTCTGTTCTTGATAAAATTCCCAAAAGTGTATCAAAATTTTAAATGGACATGCTCTTTGACCCAGGAATTCTACCTCTAGAAATCTTTCCTAATTAAACCCATGAATACAAACAAAAATGTACATATAAGGATGTATATATTGAAGCATTGTTTAGAATATTAAAGTACTGGAAATTCTTTTTAGATTATCATTAAGAGACTATTTAATAATAAATGTCATTCATACAAGGAGGCAATGTAGTATAATGTGGAGGTCCACAGATTTTAGACTACATAAAATCCACGTGGACCATTTGTTAATAATTCAGACTTGTTACTCTCCCCCAAATTTTTACTAAATCAGAATCTCTGACAGTGAGCTGGAAATGTATGTTTTATAAGCTCCCTGGTCATATTGATGCAATTAGGTGGTGAAATGTACTTGAAAAACACTGGAAAAGAAAAGAGTGTGGAAACAAAATCCCAACTCTGTCATTTTCAGCAAAGTTGTCGTGGCAAAGATTAGAATACTAATGGTAACTACTTAAAAGGGTTGTTGGTGACTATGAATGAAATGATAAAATTAGTGAAATAAATTTGAAATAAAATGAAATTAATTTATATTATAAAGTACTTAATATAGTGCCTAAGTATAGTGCCTTTGTATAGTGCCTAAATGCTCAGTAAATGTAGCCATTATTACTATTTAGTCATTCAAAAAATGAGATAAATGTGTAGGTACCGATATTTTGAGCTAAAACAAAGGAAAAATAATATATAATGTATATTCACATTGTGCAAAAAGAAAGTATGTACACTATATTATATTTGTGTGAAATATTTCTGAAAGGAATGATTTGAAAGCTGGTGATCAACACTGGGGAAGGAGACCACATTCTCTTTTTTTTGCTTGATTTTTTAAAAACTATATACACATGCTATTTTCAGGAAAAAAAAAAGTTCTGTGAGTCTAAATACCACCTGAGAAAGGTGATGATACCACTTCAAATATAAATGAACTTTAATTTTTATTTCTAGTGCTATTATGTAGAAATTTGCATATCCCAGGTGAAATTGAAGATGGTGAAATCTCAAGAATAATCTCCTTAATAAATCAACAAAGGCAACTGAAAACACACCAAATGCCAAGCAAAACTAAATAGGGACGAGCTTGGTACGAAGCCTCAATAAAAGACCTAGATAATCTACATAAGAAGTCAAAAGAAATGGAATGTATTTCACCAGAACAAGATGAACAAAGAGAAAAGTGTATCATACGAAGCAACCTTGAAGCTAAAAGACTAAGGAGTATATTGTCCACGAAGCATTACTTACAGTCAAAAAAGAGAAGAAAAGAAAACTAAAGAAACCAAAATTATTTATATAAAAGATTTTCTTTACAATGTGAAGAGTTCAAAGCTTCATTTTTTTTTGAAAGAGGCAGAAAACAAATTATTAGAAACATGGATAAACACTGCATAAATGAACTAAAAAACTGAATATTCAAGCTTAAATAAATAAATGGGTTCACAACTAAGAGACAAACCACGTCAAGCTGTGAGAAAAATAACTGAGACTTAACTTAAATATTAGGAAGACAAAGGACACCACCAGATTCCTAAGAACAAAATGCTGTATTTGATGATGAAATTGCACAGCCATGTGTTTTCTGTTGGTTGGTCTGGTACTGGTGAGGGGCCCTGGGTAACTATGGTAACTAGGCTTGGAGCCTTTACTTGAATAGCCCCCAGACTCCCATGCCTGACTCCACTAAGTTTTTACACAAAGCAAAGGGTTTTTACCATTTTGAATAACAATACATGTTTTTCAAAGTAAAAATTTTTACAAACCCCTCTATAATAGGATTAATTAAGTGATTTTGGGAGTACAATAAATGACTTCCTCATTCCCTGACCAAATTATAGATAAGAGTCCCAAGGACGACAAATCTTTTCTGTAAAGGGCCAAAGAGTAAATATTTTAGGCTTTTCAGGCCATATGAGTTCTGTTAGAACTATTCAGTGCTACTGTTGTAGCAGTAAAACACACACAATATGTATTTGGAAGAGCTTGTCCAGATTTGGCCTACAGTGAGTGGGTCAAATTTGGCCCAAAGACCACAGTTAGCCAACCTGTGGATAAAACAAAGGACCCACGCAAATGGATTAAAATATCAACCAGGTTAGTGATGTAGCAGATACTAGCAAATGTGGCTTAGGTGCACGGCAATATAGGGTTGCTATTACTATATTCCAAAATTAGTTAGACTAGCATCAGGTCTCCCAAGCCTGAGCAGATTCTTCACTAAGTTTAACTGCACATCCTCTCTGCAGCCAAGAAGATCACAAAAAGAATTAGTGACACATGCTTGGTTTCTGCTCCCAAATTTACAAATCAATTAATTCCCCTGAGGAGTAAGTAGGAGTAGATAAAAGCCCAGTTAAACTAATCAGTCTCCCCACCTGAAAATATGAAGCAAAAACAAAAAGGAACTCTTATTCTCTGCCCAACTCCAATAAATTAAGTTATACATTTAGGATCTGTTGTTTGAAAAAAATACATTAATAAATGCCACAATAAATTTCCATTTTATTAAAATCATAGCAAAACATTTGATATGCTGCACATCTGATAATAATAAATATGGATACGGATACTAAGATCTATTATTTATGTAATCTACAAACAATGCTTGGTGTCTGATATTGCAAGCCCTTTATAGTGCCTCAATACAGTGATCCAGTTTGAGATCTATAGCTTCAAATCATTCCTAAAAAGTAGGTATTATAGCCCCAGATCATAGTATTATTAGAAGACAATAGTAATCATCCAATAAACATTTGTTGAATAAAAATATGAATTTTGTAAGAATTATTCTTTTTTTTAAAGATTCCTTTATTTACTTTTAGAGAGAGAGAGAGCATGAGAGGGAGGGGGAGGGAGAGAGAGAGAGAGAGAGAGAGAATCTCAAGCAGACTCCTGCTGAGTGCAGGACATGGGGCTTAATCTCAGGACCCTGAGATCATGACCCTGATATCATGTCCCTGAGATCAGGACCTGAGTCAAAACCAAGAGCTGGACACTTAACCGACTACACCACACAGGAGCCCCAAGAATTATTCTATTTTTTAAAGCTTCCAATGCCTCCCAAAAAATACCTTTCAACACAAACCCTCTGCTCCCTAAAGGCTGATGTATGCAGTAGCTCTTATTCTGAATGTCACATTCCTGCTTCTGCCTTTTTGCTTATGTTATTGCCATTCCTTCCAAGGACCAGGGAGCTCTTGTAGAACCACAGAAGTTCTTTTCTTTCACAACCAATCATAAAATTCTACTTAGTCCATGAAGAATTTCAAGACTACTCTTGCCTCTATGGCTTTCTTTCTTCTCTGAAACTAAAAACAACAGTAATACTCGGTACAGATAATTGAGTATCTCATGATACACTAGATTTTCAGATTCTATATTCATACTTGGTATTTATGTTGTTAGCTATTTCTAAATTCTTTCTTCCCAGAGAGCAAGGGATTCCAAATAGTGCTTTTTTTGTATGTTTCATGGAACTCAATAAAGCAAAATTCTTGCACAGAGTAGATTTTCAAAAAATTTTTAGATTATATTAAATGATTGAATCAATCAATTTTAAAAAAGAATAAATAAATAAATAACATAAATAAAAAATGTTAAGAAAAATAAAGTCTTAAGAATAGGGTGAACAACTTGAATGGCTTCCCAAAGCTTTTCCATCTCTGTGCTATTTTAACAGAAACTTTAATAATAAGAAAATGCTGGAACAAATAGTCCTTAAATTTGTATGGAACCAGAAAAGGCCCCGAATCTCCAAGGAACTGTTGAAAAGGAAAAAAAGCTGGGGGCATCACAATGCCAGATTTCAAGCTGTACTACAAAGCTGTGACCACAAAGACAGCATGGTACTGGCACAAAAACAGACACATAGACCAATGGAACAGAATAGAGAACCCAGAAATGGACCCTCGGCTCTTTGGGCAACTAATCTTTGATAAAGCAGGAAAAAACATCCGGTGGAAAAAAGACAGTCTCTTCAATAAATGGTGCTGGGAAAATTGGACAGCTACATGCAAAAGAATGAAACTTGACCACTCTCTCACACCATACACAAAAATAAACTCCAAATGGATGAAAGACCTCGATGTGAGACAGGAATCCATCAAAATCCTAGAGGAGAACGTAGGCAACAACCTCTACGACATCGACCAAAGCAACCTTTTTCATAACACATCGCCAAAGGCAAGAGAAATAAAAGATAAAATGAACTTATGGGACTTTATCAGGATAAAGAGCTTCTGCACAGCCAAGGAAACAGTCAAAAAAACTAAGAGACAGCCCACGGAATGGGAGAATATATTTGTAAATGATGCTACAGATAAAAGACTGGTATCCAAGATCTACAGAGAACTTCTCAATCTCAAACACGAGAAACAAATCAACAAATCATAAAACTGGGCAGAAGATATGAACAGACACTTTTCCAATGAAGACATACAAATGGCTAACAGACACATGAAAAAATGTTCAAAATCATTAGCCATCAGGGAAATTCAAATCAAAACCACACTGAGATACCACCTTACGCCAGTTAGAATGGCAAAGATAGACAAGGCAAGAAACAACAATTGTTGGAGAGGATGTGGAGAAAGGGGATCCCTCCTACATTGTTGGTGGGAATGCAAGTTGGTACAGCCACTCTGGAAAACAGTGTGGAGGTCCCTTAAACAGTTAAAAATTGAGCTACCCTATGACCCAGCCATTGCACTACTGGGTATTTACCCCAAAGATACGACGTAGTGAAGAGAAGGGCCATTTGCAACCCAATGTTCATAGCAGCATTGTCCACAATAGCTAAATTGTGGAAGGAACCGAGATGCCCTTCAACAGATGAATGGATTAAGAAGATGTGGTCCATATATACAATGGAATATTACTCAGGTATCAAAAAGAACGATTTCTCAACATTTGCTGCAACATGGACGGCACTGGAGGAGATAATGCTAAGTGAAATAAGTCAAGCAGAGAAAGACAATTATCGTATGATTTCTCTCATCTATAGAACATAAGAACTGGGAAGATCAGTAGGGGAAGAAATGGATAAAGAAAGGGGGTGTGATCAGAAGGGGGAATGAAGCATGAGAGAGTATGGACTATGAGAAACAAACTGGGGTCCTCAGAGGGGAGGGGGGGGAGAATAGGATAGACTGGTGATGGGTAGTAAGGAGGGCACGTATTGCATGGTACTCTGGGTGTTATACGCAGCTAATGAATCATCGAACTTTACATCGGAAACCGGGGATGTACTGTATGGTGACTAACATAATATAATTTTAAAAATTTTTTTAAAAAAGAAAATGCTTTTGCAATCATTTACCTCTCTACTCACAGAGGCAAGTAAAACAACATCATAATTTATGTTATTTTAACTTCCAAATAAAGGTAACATCATAATTTGTATTTGTTATGTTAGCTTCCAAATGAAGGTAAATGACACAAAGCTGTGACTTAATGCTTTAAAAAATCTAGAAGAGCACAAATATTGATAAATAATACAGTTATTAAAATACTGAAGACAACTATGGTACAACAGCAAAATGGAAATATGTAGGGCTATCTCTAGGTTCAGCCTTGTTAGAAGTATATACAGAAGTGAATAACTGAATGAGAAATAGGTTAGGAAAGAGTCCAGAAAGCTGACTTTGATCCCACATAGGAATTAATATTTCTCAATTATATGAAGTGATCATTTCATTAATAATCATCTCATTTTTCATTTATTGCTTTCTCTCTTCAAGGACTATGGGGGAAAAAAAGGAGGGAAATCATTTGGAAGATAATGATGATCCACATGCAGACAAAAAAGCTTTGTGTTCTAAGTACAAGTAGTGCTTGAACCCAGGACTCTCTCATTTATAAAAGATGCACTATTAATACACATTCAAAGCTGTGAAACTATCATTTCTACACACCATAATTAAACTCCATTAATACAAAACCTTAGAATTCTTACATCTGCTCTCCCTGAGAATTACATGTTAGAAAAGTAAGTTAACATAATAAACATTTTGGAATATCTTTAGACCTAAAAAACAAAACAAAACCAAAAAAATCTTTCCTTCTTCTTTTTCAAAATTAATGTGATTTAAGAGGCCTCTTGATGATATTTAGCTTTGATAGCCTAAAACCCTGGCTTTAATAACCAACACATATTCATGTAATCTTTATGATCATGGTTCTGCAAGAAGATTAAGAGACTGTTAGTTAAATGATAGGATCTATAAGATGTCAAAATAAAAATTTGCCATTTGTCTGCTTTTCAACCATCCTCATTGCTATTACTCTACCAGGATCTCTGCAAAGCAGAGTGGCAACATTTATATCTTTTGAAGCTCCTCTACTCCCTTACTCCTCAGACCCATCCATCATCACCAAGTCTCATGAGTCACCCTTGCAGTTCTATGTCCACAGCTGCCATGTTAAACCAGGCCTCAACACCACACAATGGATATTATTGCCACTGTCTCTGAACTCATTTCCCTTTTGGTACAGCTTCATTTCATTCTATGCACAACCATTAGAATAATCTCCAAACATCATTATCCTCACATTATTCATGGTCCAAAAACTAAGTACCTTCCAAATGCTTTTTATTCAAAACAGAACTCTCAGCTTAGCTTTCAACTCACCAATTTCATCTACTTATTGCACCTTCCAGTCAACTCTATGCCAGTACTCTCTTCTGAGTTCATCTGCTTATTAATTCATCTTAACACTGAATTTGAACATGACTTACTCCCCACCTCTTTTAAAGGCCAGTGAAGAAGCACTTCTAGAAGAAGTAACAATCTCCAAAAATCCACTCCTCCATAAAAGCAATAAAAATACTCACAAAAAAATTATCAAAATCAACTTTTTCAGAACTCGGGAAATTAAAAACTTACAACAATCCATGCTGCAAATAAATCTGGAATTTATTCCAGAAAATGAGTAGAATCTTTGTACAATGAGCATTGTGACATTTTAACTTATTCCATTCCTATTTCCCTTTCCCCAGTTCTAGAGTGAAAAAACTAGCAGTCTCATAATAATAGTAAATCTTAAAGCCAGCAGCCTAGAAGCCATTGGCAGAGAGGAGAGGGGAGCTGAATGGGTTCAAACCCCTACAAACATCTTCACATCCAAAGAGAATTCTTTTTTTTTTAAAGATTTTATTTATTTATTTATTTGACAGAGAGAGAGACAGCCAGTGAGAGAGGGAACACAAGCAAGGGGAGTGGGAGAGGAAGAAGCCGGCTCCCAGCAGAGGAGCCTGATGTGGGACTCAATCCCAGAACGCCAGGATCACGCCCTGAGCCGAAGGCAGACGCTTAACGACTGCGCCACCCAGGCGCCCCCCAAAGAGAATTCTTAAGATTGAACATGTTCAGCAGCCTCTCTGGAAAAGGCTAATTTAATTAATTGTAATTATAGAATTGTAAGGTTAATTGTAATCATAGAATACCTCCAAAATAACCAAAAAGAAAAGTATAAGAAACATGAAGGGAATTAAAATGGTAAACTGAAAATATCTATTTAACACAAAGTAAGGCAGTAAATGAGGAAAAGAAAAACAAAAAAGATGCGACATATAGAAAATAAACAGTAAAATGGCAGACATAAGTACTATTTTATTGGTAATTGCATTAAATGTAAATGGATTTAGTACTCCAAACAAAAGGCAGATATTAGCGGAATAGATTTTTAAAAAATAATCCAATTATATACTATCTACAAGAGACATACTTTATATTCAAGGACACTAGCAGGTTTAAAGTAAAAAGTTGGAAAAAGGTACACCATGCAAACAGTAAGCAAAAATGGCTCTACAGTTGACCTTGAACAATATGGGGGTTAGGGAAACTGACCCCTTGTGCAACCAAAAATCTGCGTGTAATTCTGACTTCCCCAAAATTTAACTACTAATCGTCTACTCTTGACCAAAAGTCTTACTAGTAATATAGTCAATTAACACATATTTTGTATGTTATATGTATCATACACTGTATTCTTACAATGAAGGAAGCTAGTAAAAATGTTAAAAAAAATCACAAAGAAAATACATTTACAGTATTGTATTGTAAAAAAATCCATGTATAAATGAAGCCATGCAGTTCAAACCCATGTTGTTCAAGGGTCAACTGTACTAATATATAAAAAAAGAAATTTTCAGACAGAAATTGTTACTGGAGATTTTTTAAAAGACCTTTTATACATTTGTAAAGATAAAATGGTCAATCTATCAGGAAGACACAACATATATAAACATATATACACCTAACAACAAAACCCAAAACACATGAAGTAAACACTGATGGAATTGAAGGGAGAAATAAACAGTTCAATAACAATAGTTGGAGAATTCAATGCTCCACTTTCAATAATGCATAGAAGAACTGTGCAGAAGATCAACAAGCAGGGGCGCCTGGGTGGCACAGCGGTTAAGCGTCTGCCTTTGGCTCAGGGCGTGATCCCGGCATTATGGGATCGAGCCCCACATCAGGCTCTTCCGCTATGAGCCTGCTTCTTCCTCTCCCACTCCCCCCTGCTTGTGTTCCCTCTCTTTCTGGCTGTCTCTATCTCTGTCGAATAAATAAATAAAATCTTTAAAAAAAAAAAAAAAGAAGATCAACAAGCAAATAAAAGACTTGAACAGCACCATAAACCAACTAGATCTAACAAACATCTATAGAACATTCTACCAAACACATTCTTCTCAAGTGCTCACGGGACACTTTCCAGGATAGACTTTATGTTAGACCATAAAATAGTCTCCATAAATTTGAAAGGACTGAAATGATACAAAATATGTTCTTGGACCATGAAAGAATGAAATTAGAAATCAATAAAGGAAGGAAATTGGAAAACTCACAGATATGTGGGAGTTAAAAAACACATTCCTAAATAGCAAGTGAGCCAAAGAATAAATCACAAGGGAAACTAGGAAATAGTTTCAGATAAATGAGAAAAAAAAACTCACAACATCCCAAAATGCAGGTAAAGTAGTTATTAGAAGGAAATTCATAGTTGTAAACTTGTAACAAAAAAAAGAAAGATCTCAAATCAATAACATAATCTTCAGAATACAGAAACCAGAAAAAAAAAAGTAAACCCAAAGCAGGCAAAAGTAATGAGATAACAAAGACTAGATGAAATGAAAATAGAGAATAGAAAAACAATAGAGAAAATCAATAAAACCAAAAGCTAGAACTTAGGGAAGATCAACAAAATTGACAATACTTTAGGTAGACTGACCAACATAAAAAAGACAGGACTCAAACTACCAAAATCAGGACTGAAAGAGAAAAGAGCAGTATCAACCTCACAGAAATAAATAAGATTATATGAGAATAATATAAGAACTCTATTACAACAAATTAGATAACCTAGATGAAATGAACAAATCCGTAGAAAGATTCTAACTACCCTAACTGATTAAAGAAGAAATAGAAAATGTGAGTAGATCTATAGTAAAGAGATATAATTAGTAATTTTCAAAATAACCATAAGTATAAGGCCAGTTCCAGATGGCTTTCATGGTGAATTCTACCAAACATTTAAAGAAGACTTAATACCAATCCTTCACAAACTCTTTTAAAATACGTAAAAGGAGCAATCGGCAAAATGAAAAGGCAGCCCATGGAATAGAAGAAAATATTTTCAAACCATACAACTGATAAAAGGTTAATATCCAAAATATACAAAAACAGCTCATACAACTCAGTAGTTGTGGCTCAGTTGGTTAACTGCCTGACTCTTGATTTTGACTCAGGTCATGAACTCAGGGCTGTGAGATTGAGCCTCGCCTGGGGCTCCGTGCCCAGCCGAGTCTGTTTGGGATTCTCTCGCCCTCTCCCTCTGCCCTTTCTGCCCCCCAAATAGATAAATCAATCTTTTAAAAAAAAGAGAATGTGAGATATATAGCAAGAGATAGAGTTAAAAGATAAACTGACACATTTTAAACATTTTAACAGTTTATTTGGGCAAAAATCAATTCTAACCAGCAAGCACCAAACCAGAAGTTGTTAAAAGTGTTCCAATGAGCAAAACTTGGGGAGACTTTTATATAGAGAAGAACAGAAGAAAATAAGGGAATTATTGATTAGCTATAGCTTAAAGTCTAGTTTGCTATTAGTCATTGGTTGTCCTCAGGTATCAATTTCATAACCTTGAGGCATTTATAGGCTTAGATTTTGGTTTACTTACAAAGGTTGCCATGGCATTAGAGCTATCTCAGTCTAATGGCCTCCTTGTTTAATTAATTTAAATAAATACATATCATGGAATATTATATAGCCATAAAAAAGAAAATTTTGCCATTTCCAACAACATGGATGAATTTTGAGAGCATTATGATAAGTGAAATTGGACAGAGAAAGACAAATACTGTATGATCTCACCTACATGTGGAATCTAAAAAAGCCAAAGTCATAGAAACAGAGTGTAGACTGGCATAACTGGGTATTAAAGGAATCTAATGTATTATATAAACCTGATATGAGCAAAATGTGCTTTTCTCCCCCGAACCATGAAAGGAAGAACTATTAGAGTGAAGTTTAGACACTAAGAATTATAACTGTATTCATACCAGAAAATAATATCTCTATATAAAATCACATAATTTATTGAAGAGAATAATTTTAGAACTCCCAAATGGTTTTGTGAAAGAGTTTACTTTTTTTCCATAATACTTAGAATCTCAGAGCTGTTCTGATTGTCTCTGGAACAGTGACCTGAGTCTCATTCATGTATGCAACAGAATCACAGAATCGTATTATCCAAAAATGCCCGATTTCCTTTCCGAAGGTCGTTTTCAATTGGGGGGCGAAAACCAGCCGCTACTCCTGTTTGTGACTCTATAATAAACATTTTTCAACAACTTACAATTTCAAGATTTATGGACACAGAGACATTTATTTCCCCAGCTACTCATGGAAAGTTTAGCTATATAAATGATAACTGAACTCAGCTTTAGCTTTATGATAAAAAAATATTTAAAAATTCAGTAAGAATCTCTGTGAAATAACTAAGAAGTTATTCTTAAAGCTCAGATACTATAAATGGATTCCTTTTAAAAAATCTGTATTATGTACCTGAGGCTGAATTTTAAAAATTAAAAGGGTAAAACTATCAAAAACTAAGAACATGGGACGAGTAGTCACAGAGTTAAATACTATCACTGGTAATATAAAAGCAAACTTATTGCCAAATTCCCCCACCTAAATAGTATGGTCTTCAATAGTTCACTAATAGAAAAGAATATGAAAAGCAGTAACTCCAACAAGAAAAAGCATGGCATTGATAGGATAAATTCATCACTGAACTGTATTTCCAAGAACAGTTATAATGTATAGGCTCAGTCCCAAGAAAATTGCAAAAGATGGAGTTAATTAGTCAAAAGTATTATATAGGTGATTATTCCTCAGTTTATTTCTGTAGATGTGTGTATATGTGAATAATTAAAAACTGGCTAATGGTGACTGCAGTGGACATGGAAGTCAGGTCAAAAAAACTCAGGGTTCCCCTTTCTCACTGTTGGTGGGAATGCAAGCTGGTACAGCCACTCTGGAAAACAGTATGGATGTTCCTCAAGACGTTAAAAATAGAGCTACCTTGCAATGCAGAAATTACACTACTAAGTATTTACCCCAAAGATGCAGATGTAGTGAAAAAAGGAGCACATGCACCTCAATATTCATAGCAGCAATGTCCACAATAGCCAAACTGTGGAAGGAGCCGAAATGTCCTTCAACAGATGAATGAATAAAGAAGATATGGTTCATATACACAATGGGATGTTATTCAGCCATCAAAAAGGATGAATATCTACCATTTGTATCAACATGGTTGGAACTGGAGGGTATTATGCTAAGTGAAATAATTAAAGTATAGAAAGACAATTATCATATTGTTTCAGTCGTATGTGGAATATAAGGAATAGTGCAGAGAACCATAGAGGAAGAGAGGGAAAACTGAATGGGAAGAAATCAGAGAAGGAGACAAAACATGAAAAACTCTGGACTCTGGGAAACAAACAGGGTTACAGAAGGGAGGGGGGGATGGGGTAACTTGGTGATGGGTATTAAGGAGGGCAGGTGTGGTGATGAGTACTGGGTGTTATACGCAACTAATGAATCATTGAACACTACGTCAAAAACTAATTATGTACTATATGTTGGCTAACTGAACATAAAAAAGAAGTCTCTGGGCATGAATTTACTTTTTCCTGACAAGCTAAAGGCATATGCCAATCTCTTGGTAGAAAAAAGGAAGACCATGATGGAACACCAAAGCTAACAACATATACTAAAATTAAATTATTAGTCTAATAAGCACAGGGGGAGCCTGTGGCATTAGCAAGACCAAGATCAAATGACATAAAAAGAAAAGTAAAATCAGAATTTCAATGGAAACCAAGATTTGGAAATTGAATTTGAAGGTGCTATTATGTTTAAAAAAGAAAAAAAAAGAAGAAAAGAAAAGGAAAGAAAAGAAAAAGGAATGACTATGAAATTCAAGAAGGTGTGAGAAAGAAAGAAAAAAAAAAGCAAATTGTTCCACCATATATTTTGTGTTTAAATTGTGCCACCCACTGCATGGTAGTATCTGAGTAGATGTGGATAATATGTGAATGACATATACTTTGTTGCCATGAACAAAACTATATCAATAAATTATACCAGTTATTAATAATTTCAATTCTCTCCCCTTAATCAGTAATAATTAATCTCTTAAGTCTTTTATTCCAATGTGTCCTAGATCTTCACATCCATTTTCTGGAGGAGGTTTTGAAGTCCAACAGTCCTGGATCCAAATCCTGTTTACTGTACTTTATCATGTGTGGCAAGTCACGAATGCTCTGTGAGCTCCTTTTCTTCATTTATAAAATGCAGATGATAATATCTTTCCATAAGGTTGTTTTGAAAATGAAATAAATATCCTGTGTAAAAGATCTAATGCCAGTCCTGAACATGATATGGCTTCTTTTTAGGAACACTCCATTACCACTGCCTATGAGCTACACCAAGCATTTCATGACAAGAGACCCTGGAATATAAGGAGTCTACAAGCACCCACATATTAAAAGTTAGTCGTGATGAGAAACTAAGTAACACGAGTAATTGTTCCAAACCCTGGCTGTGAGTCTGGAACATCAGGGAAGCTTTTAAAAACCATTGAGTTCTGAGCCCCTCCTACTCCCTATCCCCACCGAATTTTAATTCAGTAGCTCTGGGGTGAAGTGGAACCCGAGCATCTGTATTTTTGGAAAACTTCACATCTCATTTTGATGCATTATGGGCGCATGCTGGTAACCTTTCTACTGCATGAAGTCTTTTATAGTTTTCAAACATACTCTTTAAAAAAATTCTCTATTTTCTTCCTCAGGCTGAAAAAGCCTGCTATTTTAACCCTTCCTCTGTAAAATACTTTCTAATTATTTGTTTATTCTTGTAGCTCTCTTTTGAGCCTTAGCTAAATTATCTGACTGTCTCTTTGGTTATGTAGCTCCATTTATCATTAAGTGAACTTACTGGAAGTGAGAGGGAAGGTTACTGTAATTCACAGAGCCATTGATGTACTCCCAAAATACTGTTAATTGCAAAGGATATTTTAATTATTTGATCCTTTTTTCTTGAAAAGACAAAAGTAGGCCACTCTAGGCACCTGTGGACTAACTATTGCTACATCTGAAAAAACTGGACGCCTTGTTTTTCTTTTCTCTCTCCCAAGTTAAAGCATTGTATCACATACCTAAGTTCCAGACTAAAGCAAGCCCAGAACTTTTCCTTTTTTTTTTTTATTTCTTGAATTTTTCCCTTAAGGATATAAACAACCTAAAAAGAGAATTGAAATACAGAAATATTCCTTTGAATTATTCAAGCCTTTCTCTCACCATGCCACTTGGTGTGTACCTTGTGAGTTCGGGTGGGTTTTGGTTGCTGGTTTAGGTGATTTTACTATTTGGGAGCAAAGGGATAAATGGACCATTGAAAACTATTTGCTGTTTGATGACAGAACTAAACCTAAGGCAGGTATTCTTGCATCTGAGTTGTCCATTTGCTTTCTAGCTCCTTTGTTTTAAGGCAAATCACCTAACCACTACACATCATTTTCTTAATCACTAAACTTTGTATAACACATACATCAAAGGAGTCTTGCAAGGGTTATATGAGATAACACATGAGAAATGCCTGGTACTATTCAGTCATCCATTCTACCTTTTATTTTCTTTTATTTTGATATAAAATACAAGGTCTTACCTTAAGAAGTTTATATTTCTACCCAGGAGAGATGACCCAATGCCCATTTCATAAAAAAAGAACCAAGAAGAACTTAAACACCAGTGGCACTGTGTATGATCATGAGGCACCAGACCGAGGGGGAAACTGGGGGTTGGAGTACCCTTTTCTAATCCGCTCAAAGCTCTATATTGGACAATGGGTAACTCTGAAAGTATTCTATTCCTTAGGGTATAGAAAATGAGCTACTCTACTGAGTGGCAAAATGCCTTTGATATTCAACATACTAACACTTCATTCAAATTTGTATTGAACTGAACCAAGTATTACTAAATAAATGAATTATCCTCAAGTCCCAAGTACATAAAAAAATCTATTAAAAATACATTGTTCAAATATTCTAAAATATCAAGTACTTTTTACTTTTCACTTAACATTTACATCACTCAGAATCCACATTCCAGAAAAGCAGGCCTTAAAAGTAAATGGTATAAGAGGTTACTCTATATATATTATAGTGGATACCTTCATGCAAAATAAATTAAGGAATTGCAAATTGCAAAAATGTTTGTAGGAGAGTTTGGGTTTGTTTTTACATTATGATTTTATGTCCTTCTCTGATGTTCTCCTATGCTGCAAAGAACTAAAACAAAAATCATAGTTACATAATATGAATTATAAACCTGTAACAGCAACAAATTTTGCCTTAAATAATCAAATAAAAATATCAGACTCAATATACTGCCCATTGCAGAACAATATTGAATTTCTGTTGTTTAGCTAAAACAATTCACTTATCTCTCCCTAATTTTTGGTTTTTCTTCTAAAAGGTAAGCATGAAATATATAAAAGCATATCATCTGAATTTGTTCCACTGACTGGCTAAATAACTTCTAGAAATTTTGCATTCACCCTCTAGCTGAAGAGGTCAGTATCTCCTTGGCGTGGAATGCCAACTCCATATTGGAAGGTTCTCCACCAAATGACCCTTCTCTTTCTCTCACATCATTTTTAAATCATTTTGCTTTCTAATCCCCAACAGTTTAGCACATTAGATGCTCAAAAAATATCTGTGGAAATAAAGGAAGAGAGGGAGAGTCAGGGCTATGAATGTGTTTCTTAGGGACAATAGGAACCCCACTCCACTCTACAAAATACCCTTCTTATCTCTGATAAGTGTATGTAATTCTATCATTAAGGATGTATTCTTTTACATATACTTGGAAGATGAACTTTAGTAAAGCAATTTACTCATCAAATATCTACAAGGAAAAAAGTTCAGAGCCAAACAAGAGACACTAGTAGATATGTGAAGAGAAAAAGTAATGCACAAAAGGAGTATTCTGGGAAAGATACTGCTCTCTTCCTCTGTTCTTGCTAAACTTATTCCTTTGGTCAGCTATTCAACAATTATTAGCTACCATATAAACTAGGGATACAGACATCTGATTATTAGAAGTTAGAAAGATACTCATTCTACAAAAATTATTGGATTCCTACTATATGCCAGGTGCATCAGTGTAGGGAACAAGATTGTAAACACTAAATAAGTAATTCCAACTCATGAATGTAATAATGGAGAACTGGCATGAGAACATAGAGATAATAGTGGGAAAGTGGAGGTGGGTATGGAGCTTAGAAAAAATCGTTAATAGGTAGCGATTTCCCTATACCTTTTTAACCAGATATTGTTCATAACTGTATCACGTCTATCAACTTAAACCCTTCAATCCTTGCTTAAAATGTTCTCCATCCCCAACTGACCATTTCTTTCTCTCCTTTTGCCCCATTAGTAACTAACTTTTCAGTTTACAAATAGCTTATAAGATTGTCCATGTTCAAACCAAGTGATACAATATATAAAATAAAAATATGTAGAAATAAATTTTAGACATATAAAACCTAGATTTACTAGCCATTTTAAGATGAAATTCTTACTTAGAAAAAAATCATTCAATAAAAAGATACCATCACAGCACAGCAAAAGAGACTATCAATGAAATGAAAAGGCAACCTGCTGAATGGGAGAAGAGATTTAGAAATGATATATCTGTAAGGAGTTAATATCCAAAATATATAAAGAATGTATAGAACTTAACACCAAAAAACAAACTGTTTAAAAAATGGGCAGAGGACCTGAATAGATAGTTCTCCAAAGAAAACATACAGATGGCCACAGACACCTGAGAAGATGCTCAACATCACTAATCATCAGGGAAGTGCAAATCAAAACCACAATGAGATATCACCTCACACCAATTAGAACGGCTATTATCATAAAGACAAGAAATAATAAGCATTGGCAAGGATGTGGAGAAAAGGCAATGTAAATTGGTGCAGACACTATAGAAAACCGTATGAAGTTTCCTCAAAAAATTAAAAATAGAAATACCATATGATCCAGTAATTCTACTACTGGGTATTCACCCAAAGAAAATAAAAAACACTAGTTCAAAAAGATACATGCACCCCTATGTTTATTGCAGGATCATTTATGCTAGCCAAGATATGGAAGCAACTATATATATATATATATATATATATATATATATATAATGAAATATCACTAGGTCATAAGAAAAGAATGAAATCTTGCCATTTGTAACAACATGGATGGACGTAGAGGGTATTATGCTAAGTGAAATAAGTCAGACAGAAAGACAAACACAATATGATTTCATTCATATGTGGAATCTAAGAAATAAAACAAATAAACAGACAGAAAAACAGAAATAGACTCATAAATACAGAGAATTGGTGGTTGTCAGAGGGGAGGGGTGTAGGGGGATGGGCAAACAGGTAAAGGGGATTAAGAGGTACAAACTTCCAATTATAAAATAAATAAGTCATAGGGATGAAAAGAACAGCATAGAGAATATCATAAATAATATTGTAATATTGTAATTCTGATAGATGTAACTACAATTATTGTGGTGAACATTGTGTAATGTAGAGTATTGTTGAATCACTATGTTGCATACCTGAAACTAATATAACATTGCATGTCAACTATACTTTAATAATAATTATTTTTAAAAAACAAACCATCACATAGTCGAATATGACTTTTTAAAGAAAAACCATGTCAATTTTCAGCTATTTTTTTAGTGCAAAAATCATTATGTTAACAAATGCTTTTTGTAGAACTACTATCAGGAAGTGAAATAGAGCTAATTAAAGGTTGTTTTATAAAATATCCTGAAAACATAATTCATAGTTGTTTCTGTCTTCCAAACTAGACTATTTTCCTCAAGAATTTGAAATCTCTTTATCATTTATATAACTGATATAAAACTATTATGCATGACAAAAAGTCTTTGCCATTGTTATTCTTGTTATATCCATAGCTATAAGAACAGGAAAGGTTTATAGTTAACTATACTAATTGCTTGGACAAAATAATTTGATTTTAGCAAATGACAGCCAGCAGGCAGAATTAACCATATCCTATTTGAAGAAGAATGACCTTCGAACTGGAGATAGAATATCATTTAATATAAAGAAGAAATTGGCACTCAAGACAGATCATAAAAGAGAGAGCATAAACCCACATAAATGGAGTCCAAGTCTCCAGCCCACATGTACTACATCTCAGGACACTAAAAGAACTTACATATACTGATTGTTGTGAATATCTTCCATAATTCTTCAGAAATCACAGTGAATGTGATAGATAAAAGAAGACTAGAGATGAGCAAATTTTTATTCCATTTTTTAAAATAGAGTTTGAAGCAAAGAGTAGGAAGTCTGAGATCAGTCCCTGCCAAAATTTGTTGAGTTAAGCAGATGGATTTTGAGGTCTTAGTAAATAAACAGGTATCCATGAAAACCAGTGGAATTTGCTTAATTGGGTTAAGCTATGATACTTATTTCCTCTTTCTTGCCTCCCTTCATTCTTTCCTTTTTATCTTCTTTTATTTTTGTTACTCAAAAAGTGTTTGTCTGACACCTCTAAGGATACTTAACACAGAATGTTTGACAAAGCAAGATGCTTGCTAAACCAAGGTATCTGACAAAGAATTTTGCATACAAGGTGAAGAAATTGAGTTTAGTAATAGCAATTAAATAAAACAAATTTGCCTGAAGAACATGCATTCACTAGTAATTGAAAGATAAAGGAGATCTCTAACGGTTTCTATGGTGTTCTGTCCATTAAGCTTCCTGTGTAACACTTCTTCTTTTTCTTCTTCTTTTTAATAAAGACTTTATTTATTTGACAGAGAGAGAGAGACAGCCAGCGAGAGAGGGAACACAAGCAGGGGGAGTGGGAGAGGAAGACAGGCTCCCAGCAGAGCAGGGAGCCCAACGCGGGGCTTGATCCCAGGACCCTGGGATCACGCCCTGAGCCAAAGGCAGATTCTTAACGAGGGAGCCACCCAGGCGCCCCCACCTTTTTTTTTTTTAAGATTTTATTTATTTATTTTACAGAGAGAGTGAGAGACAGAGACATGGCATGAGCAGTGGGGAGGAGGCAGAGGGAGAGGGAGAAACAGACTCCCCGCCAAGCAGGGAGCCTGACGCTGGGCTAGATCCCAGGACCCTGGGATCATGACCTGAGCCGAAGGCAGATGTTTAACCGACTGAGCGACCCATAAGACCCCCTGTGTAACACTTCTTTTAGTGTCTTGATGAAATTATAGGAATCATAGACATACTGGTTATATAAAACAGTGGAAGGATTACTAGCACTTGCATGAGATCACCAGGGATACTTGCTCAAAATCATACTCATAGCTGCTCCCCAGATTTACTTGGTAGGAAACTGTGTTTTCAACAAACAGTGTCTGTCATTAATTCTTTTGCACACTTAGGTCTGAGAATCCTCACCTTCCAGACATGTTCCCTACCTCCAGTCACTAACCCTATGTATATAGTAACCCAACTCAAAAAACAAACATCAACAGAAAAGCACCTGTTACCCCATCCCCTCACCCCTCCCTTCTGTAACCCTCAATTTGTTCCACATATGAGTGAATAACCAGATGATGGTATTATCATCCGGGGCACGTGTTAGGATTAGCACTGGGTGTTATACGCAACTAGTGAATCGTTGAACACTACTACCAAAACTGATGATATACTATATGCTGGCTAACGGAACATAATAAAAAAAAGAGAAAAGGAAAGCATCTGTTAAAGAAGTGTTAAAAGTTTTCAAAGATTCAGGGACTTTTCTTTGCCCTGTATTCACCTTTCATCTGGCTACTTAACCTCCTCTGCTGTGTTCCTTTATTTGATTATTACTTTAAGTGCTATGCCTTGATACATTATTTTTTGTTCAGAAGGCCCCTTCTGTCCTAAGGGCTATTTTTGGGGGCACACAGACACACAGACACACACACACACAGACACACACACACACACACACACGACATTCTACTTCAAGGTCCACTAGACTCCAAAATACTCTAACCTGTGTGTCCCAGCCTCTCTGGGCATCTGACAATAGACATGGAAGCTGGTAATTGTGATACCGCCTTCAGTGGTGTAAACAGGCACTTAAAACACCTTGATTTGGACTATTTTTATTCTCACCATTTTTTTTGAGACCAGATTTATTTTGCAAACAAATTAGTGTCAACTTGACTATCTTTGGTAAAAATGAGGGTGATTACAGAGAGAAAGCATATTTCAATAACACATCTTTGTAGGTATTAGATTTTTTTCTTCTATTCATTTTTTTATATAATAATATTTTTTTATTTTATTATGTTAGTAACCAAACAGTACATCCCTGGTTTTTGATGTAAAGTTCCATGATTCATTAGTTGCGTATAACACCCAATGCACCATGCAATACGTGCCCTCCTTACTACCCATCACCAGTCTATCCCATTCCCCCACCCCCTTCCCCTCTGAAGCCCTCAGTTTGTTTCTCAGAGTCCATAGTCTCTCATGCTTCATTCCCCCTTCTTTTTACCCCCCCTTTCTTTATCCCTTTCTTCTCCTACTGATCTTCCTACTTTTTATGTTCCATAAATGAGTGAAACCATATGATAATTGTCTTTCTCTGCTTGACTTATTTCACTTAGCGAAATGCCATCCATGTTGTAGCAAATGTTGAGAAATCATTCTTTTTGATAGCTGAGTAATATTCCATTGTATATATGGACCACATCTTCTTAATCCAGTCATCTGTTGAAGAGCATCTCAGCTCCTTCCACAATTTGGCTATTGTGGACAATGCTGCTATGAACATTGGGGTGCATGTGGCCCTTCTCTTCACTACGTCTGTATCTTTGGGGTAAATACCCAGTAGTGCAATTGCTGGATCATAGGGTAGCTCAATTTTTAACTTTTTAAGGGACCTTCACACTGTTTTCCAGAGTGGCTGTACCAACTTGCATTCCCGCCAACAATGTAGGAGGGATCCCCTTTCTCCACATCCTCTCCAGCAGTTGTTTCTTGCCTTGTCAATAAAAAAGCTATTTCTGGTTCACACACTAAATTCCATTTTGTGGAAGGCCAAGGCATAAAATTAGGGAATGAGTCTGGAAGCCTCTTTTGGTGGGGTTCTGCCACTTAAGACAGGGTTGAATGGATGAATACAGTCCAAAACTCATGTTCACAAGAAATTAAAAAGGGAATGTTCTAGAAACAAACAAGTCTTATTTGTGATAATCACCAGCAGAGTCTGCCCTTCTTTAAATTTCATAATCAGAGAAGGAAGATGGAGAAAACCTACTCCTGGAATCCTGCTGAAACCAGGCCTGAAAGGAATAAACTGCTTTAATGATGACTACATTTGTTACATATTTTATTATTTCCTTCTGAAGAAAATTCTCCTTAGGAGGTTCAAGATTATATGCTTCATTAAATTAGGGAAGCGTCATACCAGAACACCTTCCTCTCTCCAGTCTCCCCACCTTGCTCCAAAGTGCTAAAGATGGTAAAAACTGCAGAACCATGTCTCAAGGTGGAGGTGTGTGTGGGTGAATCTGCATACTCGTAATCTTTTACTCTTCTAACTCTTTCATGAGGCTAGAATGATACTGAGTCTAGATACTTTAAAGGACTTAAATTTTCTCTTTTTCTTTCTTCCTTTCTCTTCCCTATTTCCTCTCACCCTCCTACTCTTTTTTTAAAAATTTTTTTTATTATATTATGTTAGTCACCATACAGTACATCCCCGGTTTCCGATGTAAAGTTCGATGATTCATTAGTTGCGTACAACACCCAGTGCACCATGCAATACGTGCCCTCCTTACCACCCATCACCAGTCTATCCCATTCCCCCACCCCCCTCCCCTCTGAAGCCCTCAGTTTGTTTCTCAGAGTCCATAGTCTCTCATGCTTCATTCCCCCTTCTGATCACCCCCCCTTTCTTTATCCCTTTCTTCCCCTATCGATCTTCACCATTTCTACCCCCACCTCTATTACTGTTCATTTCAGCCACATAAAATAATTTGCAGTTCTTCAAATGCATCATTATGTTCAACAACATCATATCTAATAAATTTTTCCTGAAAACTTTAATTCCCTTCTCTCTACCCCTGTTTAATTTCTATCTGTGCTTCTTTGATCCCCCTGTCTCCATCAGAGCACTTTTCACACTGTACTATGATCTCCACTAATAGGCAAGCCCTGTAATGGCAGGAAACTATGTTTTTGAGTACCCCCATAACCTAGCACAGTGCCAGATTCCTAGGATATGCTTATTATGAGTTGGACGAATGAACAGATGGATGGATGGATGGATGCTGTAGGAACTCACCTCACAGGTGGAAGTGTCTGGAAAAGGCAGGATAGATTTCAGAAAAGTGATGGCATTTGAGATATGTCTTGGAGGGGTAGAGAAGCTTAAGTGGGAGGGCAGATACTCCTCCCCATCATGATGGCAAGTAACCTTTTTCAAACCACAAAAATCTTGGACCTGAATGATGATCTCAATATTTTCTGTCTCCTAGCCATTTTCCTACACTATCTTACTAAAATGAAAATCTGAGTATGTCTTGCCTCTTGTAAATTGCAAGGTTATTCATAATCTGGCTACTACTTACCTCTTCTGATTCAGTAGTCAACTCTCCAACACCCCAGGAACACTGTATTCTAACCATATATTTACAGTTCCTGGCACTTGCCATGATTTTCTTTTAACTCTGGACATTTACACCATGAATACCCTTCCTCTTATTTTTCCTTGGAAAACTCCTAGTGTTCCTTCTGGACTGTTTCTATATCAGTTTCTATAGAATTCAGTTTTTACTTAGGGAATAACTAAGGCAGGTCACCTAGCATATACTCTCTCAGCACCCTGTATTTATCACAGTTATAATGAAATAACCATCTGTGAAATTCTTGTCTTCCAAAGAGATTACAAACTCCAAAGAGCAAGGCATCCGTCTTTTATATGACTGCCCCTTCAACATCTATCATAGTGTCTAGCACATAAAAAGTGATCAATAAATATCTGTTGATCTAATGAACATATAAACATCAATGAATGAAGCTCTTTAATTCCAATTAGATCTTAAGCAAAATGAGGGCTCGTTCCATGTTTGTCTTATTCATCACTTTATTCCCATTGTCTAGCACAGTGTCTGGCACATAATAAAAGTCTCACTAAAGCACTGCAAAGCAATGGATAAATGATGGATTGAATGAATATGACATCTCATTAGGGCCTGCCAGTGCATTGCTAAATGCTCTATCATAAAAGATATTGTATTTTCCTAAAGTTATATTGTATCTGGAAAATGAGTTATAGAATAATGATCAAATATAAAAAAATCACATATATGAATAATAATATATCATAAAAACAAAGCTTCAAGAGCTGTAAACATTTGTCATCATTTAAAGATATAAAAAATAGGCTTTGTGTCCAATAAACATATATATGTATTGTAGCCCCAATGTAAAAGCCTTCATATAGCACATAAAATCAAACACTATTATAAATTTTTGCTAGCTAAAACAAATATTCTAGGTATGAAAATATTCAATAGAAATTTAACAAGAATTCATAGGGTTCATAAGCTCTTTCAAGAAAAATTAGGAGAGCCTGGGTGGCTGAGTTGGTTAAGCACTGGACTCTTGATTTAGGCTCAGGTCATGATCTCAGGGGTCATGGGATCCAGGCCTGTGTGGGCTCCATGCCCAGCAGGAGAATCTGCTTGAGATTCTCTCTTCCTCTCCCCCTCCCACTGCCCCTTCCCCCACCTCTCTCTCTCTCTCTCTGTGTCAGATACATAAAAATCTTAAAAAAAAAAAAAGGAAAGATTAGGATCATCTTCATCACTAAACCAGTTCCTTAAAGTTGCTACTATTCAAATTATCCAAATATTTAAAGGTTTCATTAAGACCTTAGTTGAGAGGATTTGGAAGACTGGACTCACCATTATTTAATACTGTTATTAACCAGTGCTTTTCCCTATGCCCTTCAAATTCCTTTGTAGTATATCAGGACTATTAGGTCAAGAGTTAGAAGGTAAATATTTTAGACTCTGCTGCAACTACTCTGCTGATATAACAGAAAAGCAGTCATCATTTATAACTGAATGGATGTGGCTGTGTTCCAACAAAACTTTATTTGAAAAAGAACTAGGAGTGGCAGAATTAGTCTGCAGATTATAGTTTGCAGGCTGCTGTTTACAGTTGACCATTTTAACTGCCCAACATCCATTGTTGCTTTGTTTTGTAAAGACACCCTGATTTTTATTTGGGAATACATCTCTCCTCCACTCCCAGCCCATGTACTTAGAGTGGAGTTGACTCCAGTCCTAGAGCTCCAAGGTCAGTCATGTAATCCAGGACAGATCAATTACAATATTTCTTTCCCTTAGCTGCAGTAATTGGTTCAAAGCTAAATAAGTAAATTACAGTTGTTCACTGTGTCTCAATCCTGGGATTTTTTTAACAATTGAGAAAGATAAACTCTTTTTTCTGGTGGAAATGTTAAGATAGGGTAACCCTGGAGATGCTGGTAGAACTATGTGAAAAGAACCATGTGCCTGTGAATAATACACAAAAGAAAACAAAGCCATAATATGGAAAGAGAGAGAGAAAGAGACCAAGTCTAGGTGGCCTCATCTGAGTCCCTAGATCCAGCTATACCTAAAGATACATCTAGGCCTGTGTGAACTGCAACAGAAAGAGACCCAAATTCAAATCCATAAATATCACAGAGCAGCCTTAAAGGAGAAAAGTAACTTGAATGAGACGTCAATGAGATACTTTAAAAGGTGTAGTTATATTTTTGAACCAGTGAAGAGGGACTGAAAGAGTGAGGAAGGATAGGTAACCACAGATTGAATAGAAGGTAGGATTTTTTTTTAAAACCATCAAATGTTGAAGCAGTTTTTCCCCATATTATTGTCCAAAGTTTATGTAATTATGGAATCAGCAACTAGTTCCACAAACGGGAGGGTAAGGGCAAAATATGGGAAGTAGAGGCATTAACTAAATCACCCTGAATGAACAAATAATAATATACATACTCTCCAAGTAATGTTTGCCTGTAATCTACTAAAGGCTTTACATTAAGAGAAAGGGCCCCTCTTCAAGAACAGAGTTTACTGGTCTTTATTGCACTGACCCCATAATCCATGAAGAAGAAAAGGTCAAAACCTTAGAGGGTTAAGCATGTCAGGTCATTTTGATTCAAGATTGGCATTGTGTTCTTTGTTTTCATCTTGACTGAGACTCCTGCAAAGTGAGGTTGAAGGCTTAGATTTTTAATTTAGGGCTGGTTTTGTACAATATTCTAGAACTTACTTTCTGCACATTAAAGCAATGCTTTTCTCAAATATTTGTTTTGGACTCTTCCCTCAACCAGGTAAGTAGATGAACATTAGTACCCACCTAAGTACTTATGTATAAATAATCTGTTAAATGAATCGTGCAGAATTGATGTTATTATTTTCAGTTTGGGAAACTGAGGAGGAAAGGAAATGAGAACTAGCATTTGTTGAAAGCCTACAGGGTTATAGGCACTATATTAACTTAGTGATTTATAGCTATTTTCTTACTTAGCCCTTAAACAACCAGCTCTTAATAAGGCAGACTTTATTATCCTTGCTTTCAAAAGAGAAATAGGTTCTGCAAGATAAGTAACCTGTTCAAATAACATAGTTAATAACGAAAGTCTAAGACCTTTTTATAATACTGAGATGCCTACCGTCAGTGAAAACAAAGAGAAAATTTCAGTAGGTGGTTGAAAATAAATATTGTTGCTTAAGTTTTGAAATAAAAATCATATAGAGGGACTTAAGTTCAATAGTAATATCAAGAAGTGTAAAATAAAATCTCCATCCTTAGAGAACTTTAAATCTAATTTGAGGATTAAATGCAAGACTGAAGTTAACTGTTAAAAAGAAAGACAGCATACGATGTAAAGCTCAATTAAATTTTTCAGTAGTTCAGACAAGGAGGGAGCAATATAGGCCACAAAAATATTTAAAGAAAACACCTTATAAAAGTACTAAAAAAGAATTCAAAGCTGAGGGATATCTACCTAATTTGGTGGCTCCTACAGGCTAGAAGATGGCTTAATACATTGTTTCTGGAAAGGCGGTTGATCTCTAATTGACTGTGGAGGTATTATGAGTTCTGCTTGCTTATTTTTCTTGTTTCTGTGATACTAGTTTTCAAAAATCTCCAAGCACCGTGAGCACTGTTTCCGTGGAATGTCTGAACATGTGTGCTATAATACCGCTTCTATAGACATGTTTTTCTTTTCTCATAGTTACACATCCTCCTTCAAAGTAAAACACAGCTGTGAATTGTGTAAGACTGATGAATCACAGACCTGTACCTCTGAAACAAATAATATATTACATGTTAATAAAAATGTAAAACAGATTTCTGTGATTTCTTAAGAAAAAAATTCCCCTATTCAGGTGCAGTTTCCTTAGAATCTTACCTAGATCCCATTTCTCTGCCTCCTTCTGACCTTTAAAACAAAGTCATTATATATCTTTTCCACCCACCATTTTATACTTTTACTGTATATTTGTACATAAATAATACAGCACTATATGTTGTGTGTGCTTTTAAAACTACATAAGTGGTGTCATAATGAACTTACCTTTCATTCTGTCACTTATTTTTTTACTCAACATCATATTTGAAAAAAAATGTTCACTTTCTAGGTAGAATAACTAGGTTTACTGACTTTTTACACGTACATAATTTACAATTTTCTAGGTATTGGTATTTCATCATTTATTCATCCAGTTCCCCAAAAATGGAAATTTGGATTGTTACAAGTTTGGTTGTTTTTTTTTTTTTTTTACTATTACAGTGCTGCAGTTAAAGTTTCTCTAAAATTCATACCTACATGTGGAATTGCTGAGTTCACAAAATAATGCCAAAATGCACACACAGAAATATTTGCTGCAGTACTGTTTACAAAGCCAAAAATTGAGAATAGTCAAATTGCACCCATTAATAGCGGAACAGACATATGCATTTTAATAAATGTATGCAATGTAATTAAAGAGAATAGAATAGATATATATGTACTGATACAAAAAGATGCCCCAAATCGACTTAGTGGGAAAAAAAATCAACTTACAAAACTATATCTAAAATTATCTCAATTTTATGCAAATAAATAATAAAATCACAATATATATGTATATATAAAAAAAGAAAACCAGAGGACAATTGAAGCAATTCATGTAGTGGTTATCCATGATATATAAGATGGATTGGCATTTTTCTCTATTTTCTATTTCTGTAGTGCTTGATATACATTATTTTAATCTACACCTGTAACCAGAATAAAAATATAAGCACAATTAAATCTTATCCTGACAATGGTATATTTTTATTACCTGACCACTCATATTCCTTACATGAATCACTTCTTGCCTAATTCTTAACGCATTTCTATTTTTAGCACAACCAACCAGAATCTATGCTTACCTAGATTATTGCAATCTCCTTCTTGCCATGACTTGAGTTTTCTTAAATATAAAATTAATTACATTTCCTAATACTGCTTTTGCCAAGAACCCTTCTGATAGTACCACAGTATCTCTTTCAGGCTGGGCTCCTAATTACCTTCTAGATCAATTGTGGGATTTCAGGTAAAGAAAATATAATTGTAGAAGTTTAAAGAAGGTATGCAGCAAAACAGAAGAGTTGTATCTCCTGGAGAAATATATGTGGAAGCCCAATCAAGTTTCCTTAGGTTGGCATTTACTTGGGGGAATTAACTATTATCTAGTATTCAGACTCTAATTCTTGAAGAATCATAAAAATTAACCACCCTATTGTTTCAAAATTGATCAGAATGATAGGTACTGATTCAAGCTAATAATGCTCAGAAAGAATTATACATATTCCATAAGTTGCTATTCACCAGGCACTCTGTGTAAGGACTTGAGCAAGTTATGATAAATAAGACAGATCAGCTAAAAGTCCAAAATCTCATCAGCTCTAAGTACAGAACCATATCATCTGAATCAGGTAGGGAATACTCAAGCTTCTGGGTGTAATCCATTAACTTAAACTCCTGGAGCACAATTCCTCTTCCTCTGTGGACCTGTGAAACTAAAGAGACAAGTTATCTTCACCCCATCCTCCCAACAAATGATGGTAGGATAGGTATAGGATAACAGCTATCAACATTGCAGTTCAAAAGGGTGGGGGGTGTTTGGGGGGTGGAATGTAAGGTAAAAAGGAGTCACTGTTCCAAAGCAGTTCTGAAATCCAGGGGACAAATGGGAGTTTCTTGATTAGGTTTCAGGTTTCTCGATTAGGTAAATAATCTTGGCTTTCCCCTCCACTCTTTGAAGTCTCTGTCCTTGGTTCAGACTCTGGGTCATGTTTCCTTTTTTATGAAAGGTAGCACATGTTTGTTGCCCCATAGTTTTATCAGACTGATTCCTGCCAGTAGAATTTTGGGGATTCAACAGCCTCTTTTCCTTTTGTACTCTTTCTGTCCCTTTCAGACTAAGCTAGCAATATTCTTGCTGATATAAATTTCTAAAGATCTTTGTGAGTCTTCCATGGATTTCACAGGGATTTACTCCAGCGGAGAAAAGCCATATCCACAAATGTTTTCAAGATTATTCCTTTTCAGGGTGCCTGAATGGCTCAGTGGGTTAAGCATCTGCCTTCAGCTCAGGTCATGATCCCAGGGTCTTGGGAAAAAGCCCCAAGTGAGGCTCCCTGATCAGCAAGGAGCCTGTTTCTCCCTCTCCCTCTCTTACTCCCCCTGTTTGTGCTCTCTCTCTCTCTCTCTCTCTCTCTCGCTCACCTGCTCTCTCTCTCAGATAAATAAATAACATCCTTAAAAAAAAAAGATTATTCCTTTTCTATGTCTTAGCCTCCCGCAGAGATGGCTGAAAGACAGACAATGCCCTTAAGACTCTAAAGGTCCTCTGGTTTGATCTAAAATATCAGTGAGGCACACCCTTAATGTCTTGAAAGAGGTCTTTGACTCAATACTCTGACATTTTGATCTTTCTGAGGTTTTAGCAAAAAATTGTATGGTCACACACTCAGCTATTTCTCAATGCCATATTTTGGCAGCCATTTCTGAATTTTAGCATCTTTTGCCATCTGTAGAGTCTGAGAATTTTCAAAATCATTCAGTCCAAGTTCACTTTTGTTTAACGTTTCTTCCTTCAATTAATCTCTCTCTGCTTACATGTTATTATAAGCAAAAAGAGGAAATCAGGAGGCATCTTTGAAACTTTGTTTGGACATCTCCTCAGCTATATATGCAAATTCATATTTCACAATATTTCACATATTATACAATTTCATTAATATTTCTGCCAGCACATAACAAGGAACCCTCTTCTTCCAGTTTCTAATAACATTCTCCTCACTTCTGAGCACTTCAAGGCAGAGTTCTCAAAATCCAGGTTTCTAAGAGTGTTCACAGTGATTCATGCTTTCTCTGCTATGCGCCTCAATTTTTTTTCCAATAGGCTCTGTCTTGCCCAGTCCCAAAGCTACTCCTACATTTTAGGTATATGTTATAGCAGTGCACCAGTCACTTTATATGTATATATCCCTTTGAGTTAGGAAGAAAATTATTATGTCACTCCCCAGTTTCCAATCATGACATGCATATACATACATACACAAACACATATCTACTTATACATCATAAAGTTTTCCTTAAATACATTGTTATGGTTGTATGATTTTTCCAAGTGATGCTAAACAGCCTTGGTTTAGCGGCAGAGAATGTCGGTAGTAGAACTGATCCAAAGAAAGAGGATAAAGAAGTTTCTAAAGGATTCTCAATATGAAGCAACAGAAGACATTCAGAAGAGTAAGAGAGGTCACCATCAGACACTCAGGATAGACAAAGGCATCAGGACCAAGAGGACAATACACTAAAGAGCAGCTAATCATTTTGAGGTCTTAGTGAAACAGAAACCTCAATAGGAAGGCTTTCCTAAGTAATTATTAGAGGAACATAACTGCTCATTCCTACCCTTTAACTCATCAAGAAATGGTAATAGGCAAACTTTCTAGGAAAGAGCTTATCAACTGAGACTACCCTTAATTTGGAAAAGGCAACCTGAGGCACACACAGCCTAGCCCCCCACCTCGTTCAGGTGTGGTTCTCAGACTTGACAACAAGAACAACCTATTTTATATAGACCAAGATCCATAGGTTAAATGAAATGACAGTCCTGTTGCATTAGTTTCCTATTGCTGCTGTGACAACTTACCACAATTTATTGGCTTTAAAAAACACAAATTTATTATTTAGAGTTCTAAAAGTCAGAAGTCTCACTGGATTAAATTCAAGTGTCATTAGTGCTGCATTCCTTCCACAGGCTCCAGAAGAATCTATTGTCTTGCCTTTCCAGCTTCTAAAAGTGAACTGCACTCCTTGGCTCATGGTCCCTTCTTCTACCTTCAAAACCATCAGCATAGCATTCTCAAATCTCTCTCATATTCTGATATTCCTATCTCCGTCTTATAGGAATATTTGTGATTACATTGGGCCCACCTAGATAACTGAGGATTTTCCCATCTCAGAAGCCTTAGCTTAATTATCACTACAAATCCCCTTTTGTCATGTAAGGTAATATTTCACAGGTTTTGAGAATTAAGATATGGACATCTTTTAGGGCCATTATTCTATTTACCATAACTTTCTTTTTTTTTTAAGATTTTATTTATTTCTTTGACACAGAGAGAGAGAGAGACAGCCAGTGAGAGAGGGAATACAAGCAGGGGGGTTGGGAGAGGAAGAAGCAGGCTGCCAGTGGAGGAGCCTGTTGTGGGGCTCGATCCCAGGACTCTGGGATCATGCCCCGAGCCAAAGGCAGACGCCTAACGACTGAGCCACCCAGGTGCCCGTATTTACCATAACTTTCTAAGCCTTTCTATTATTCAAACTCACTCAGTTCATTCAGCTGGTGACAAAATGTTCAGTACTGTATTAGTGAGTTTGTTTATAAAGTTTTATTTGTAATATATTTCTACAGATTCTGATATTCTTCAAGGAAATTAGTAGAGGGATAGTACTTAACAAATTTGGTTAGCTAACAGAAAATGTTAAGAAACATCATGTTCTTAAGGAGTTGCTTCAAAGCATTCACAAAGCATCTAATCTATTCATATAATTGTCATTTAAAGTAAGGGAATTATCTTGATGAGCACCGAGTAATATATAGAATTGTTGAATAACTACACTATATTGTACACCTGAAACCATAGAACACCGTATGTTAACTACACTGGAATTGAAAAAAAAAAAAAGCAGGGAGAGAGGAAGACTACACACACTTATACTTTCATATTTTTAAAAATTATTACTTATTATTAAACAAGCAAATGTCCTCAGCAGAAAAATAAATAAATAAGGTAAGGGAAAGGTAGATATCATTACAGTCATTTTCAAGTAAGAAAACCAAATCATACAGTGGGTTAAGTGTCTCTCCCTAGATCATTCAGGGAGGAATACTGGAGGATTCATGAATAGAACTCAGCTTCTCCTATTTCCATTCAGTAGCTTGAAAGGCTAGGAATAAAGGTTACAATGATACATACTGATTATCTAGTGTCTCTTCTCCAAAGCAGCACAAATCAAAAAGAAAAATCAGCACAGAGACATTAATATGTCTTTGGTTTGTTTTGGGGAGGGTTTTATTTGTTTGTTTGTTTTTAATCTCCTGGTTTCAATAAAGCTCTAAAGAAGTACAGGGGGAAAGTTCCAACCTGTTCAGGAAATCTACTCAACCTTGAGTTGTTTCACTTGAATTTCAAATAGATTTGGAAGGTCTTAAATAAAGATGACTTTAAATTTTAAAAACATACATTGCTAACCTAACTGGTAGATAAAAGCAAAAAGTAAAAGAATAATGGATGTGCTGTCTGGGGGCTTTAATTACAGGTACACTGACAGAGTAGTACAGCTGACAGCTGTGCTGCCTGGTGGAAAGAGCTGGGAGTCAGAATTTGGTTGAAATCTCAATTCTTCCAAGTCTACCAGCTGTGTAACCTTGGAGAAGCTACCTCCCCTCTCAGATTACTTATCTTGAAAATAATAGCTATCTTACAGAGTTGATGTAAAGATTAAAGTTGATGTAAAGATACTGTCTGTAAAATACTTGGTATATATAAGCATTTAATAACATCCTACTTAGGAAAAACCTAAAATATGGTAACAGATTTTCCTGCTAAAAAATATTTGGAGTGGATGCTCTGATGTGCTGCCCAGATTCCACCTCAGGGAGGAAGGATCTATTCTCCAAGCTGTTGAGTGTTGGTGATGGAAAGCTATTTGTTGTTAGCCCCTATGGGGACTGCCTTGGCTGAAGGGGGCCTTCTCGCCCACTGTCCACCCCATTCCAGGGTGACTAGCCTCTGGTGACTAACTGATCAAAAGGTCCATCATCCCTGATTAGGATTTTCTAGATGGTTGGCTGAGGTCTCTGTTAAGACAGCTTACCATCTCAACTTCTCCCTCTACCCAATCCTGCCTCCTTTCTTTCATTTCCCTTCCACAGGTGCTGATCTCAACAGTACTCTGTATAAGCCTCCCATACACTAGTCATTGTTGGGAGTTGGTTTCCCAGGGAACCCCATCCAGCAACAATGTTGCAAGGTGTGTTGCTCAACCTCTCATAAGGACATTGCATCATCATTCTCCATTAGGACACAAATACACATGACACACACACCCATTGTTAGATTGCTCTTGCAGGGATTACAAAGTAAGGATTCTTAAACCTTGAACATTACTTCTGTTGTTGTTTACCAAGGAGCCAGAAATGGATTGAGCCCTCTGCCCCAGATCTATTTTCCCCTTTCTGAATATCTTTCACTCACCTGATCATGTAAAGGTTCAACCTGTTATATTAAAAGTTTTGCTTATCTCACAATTAAGAAAATTTTAATATGATTTGTATAGTGAATGATATTAATTAGTAATTATTAATATTATTGTCTGGGGTTTGCTTCAAAAAAAGAGAAAAGATAAATGAAACAAGATTGGCAAAATGTTGATCACTGATGAAGCTGGGTGATTTGTACATGAGTTCATTATTCTCTACTTTTGTATATGTTTGAATTTTCAATAACAAAATTTAATATTAATATGCCTTCTAAAAGTACATGCATGTACATTATAAAAGTGGATATAATGCATAATACTTCAATAATCAATTTTCGATATAGGCTTAATAATATACCTAAATTCTTTCCTGCTAATGTTAGGCAAATCTATCAAAATATGAAAAAAAATCATATTTTTCAAAGCAGATAAAATAGAGCTTGTTAGGCATCTTGCCAAGTAGTTCTCAAATTTATTTTTAAAAATTGCCGAGGCTTTCCTTAAAAGCAAACCACATACGGTATTGAGAACTAAATTTATATTTTAAGAGATTTTTAAGAAATTTACATTTCCTATTAAAGTATAATAAACAGCTCTTCTGTGCATTATACAGACTTTAAGATAATGAAGACTTTATAATGTAATAACAAACTATTGTAATTATAAAATCTCAACTTTCTAAGTGTCTTTTTTTAAAAATAATGCATGAGTTATTATGATACATTTTTAAAAATCCAGCCTAACCACACCTTTCATCCTCCTCAACCCTTAAAAAAGACTTTAAAGACTCAACAACTGGTGCCACCTATGCTATTTAAATTTTGGTCAAGACAATTCTGTTCTATATTTATAATGATTAAAAGATAAGTTAAAATCACAATAAGAGAAAGTAGTGTCTGACTCAGGCATTCAGTCTGTATAGAGCGGTATTATTTCTAAGTCTCAAATAAACATTTGAGGATGTTGTGATGAGGAAACACAGAAGGGACCAAAAATACTACACAAGCATGTTTCTTATCTTTGTATACATTTGATGGTCTTTCTGAATTTTAAGGTCTCATTTATTTGAAGTAATTTGATCTAACATTGAGGAATACCATCACTCAGAAAATGATTTTTCTCTAAGGAGCTTGATCATTTCAATAATTATAGAGCTTCCCTAAGGGCTTTCTATAGCTAGGTTATTATTGTATCCAAATATTCTTATATAAATAAGACTCGGTGGACCTGAAACAAAGAGAATGGAATGGAGCATTCTAAGGACAAACACATAAGGGGTGTTATTAGTAGTTAGTCTAATAGCCTGTGAAAGCTGAATTTTCACAGCATTTTATCTAGCTCTCTGGACCACCCCCATATAAACAAACAAGCAAATAAAATCCAAATATGCATAATATTCATGTGGTGCTCAGTCCTTAGGGACCATGATGAATTTGAGAAGAATGTGGTGTGAAGCAAGATAGAGTGAAATGAGATGACGATCAGGAAAATTAGATTCTATTACTAGATTTGCCACTAACTAGCTCTATGAACTGAGCACTTTAACCTCTCTGGATCTCAGTTTCTCTATCTGTAAAATAAAGGCCCCTTACAGTTATTATATTCTAAGATTTAGGAATCAAGTATTATACTTTTTTTAAAGATTTATTTATTTATTTCATAGAGAGAGAGAGAGGGCACAAGCTGAAGGGGTAGAGGGAGAGAGAATCTTAAGTAGACTCCATGCTGAGCACAGAGCCCTCAGGGTTCCATTCCACCACCATGGTGGGATCACAACCTGACCTGAAACCAAGAGTGGGACGCTTAACCAACTGTGCCACCCAGGCACCCATATTATAGTTTCAATATTAATAAGCAATCATAAAAATTTTCAGCAATTGGATTAAAATAATCTTGAATAAAAATTAAATAAAAAATATTAATGGAATCTTTCCAAAAGTTGAAAATAAATGCTACTTATTATATAAGAGTTTAAGTTTCCAAATATATTGCCTTCCATACTATATTTTTCTAAAATTTTCTGAAATGACCTGAGATTGACCTTATGCCAGGCAATTCAGTGGGCACTCTGCAAATTGGCTCTAAAGAAAACCTTGATAATTCAAATACATCACACAGTTTTATAATTCAAATCAATTTTATAATTCTAATGTACAATTAAGTTAAATTTAATAGTTAAAGTCTCTTATGCTTAAAAATTTCAGTTTTAACCACAGTGTACAAAGTTTGAAGTGTTGCATTCTAGGTACTTGTAGGCTTATTCAACAAGGAAACTACTTCAGGCTAGTAAAATAAATATAAAATTTCATACTGTAATATGATTTTGAGGTAACATTAAATTGGTAAAATCTGGTGATAAGACTATAAATCCCAGATAACTATAGATATATGTAATTATTTTTATATATTATAATAATTCCCATATCTGCAATAATAATATGAATTGTAGACTTGTATAAAACTTTAATTTATATAAACAATTACATTTTAATATATTAATTATATAATATGTATCATGCTTTAATTCTTATAGCATATTTTGAACATGCTATATTATTTAAGTCATAACAACGTAAATTAGGCATATTATCTCCACTCATTATTATAATCTCCATTTCATAGTTAAGGTAATTGATCAGATAAAACTAGAGCAAATAGGTTGCCTTAAATAGACAGAGAGAACATGGTGCTAAGCAAATCAAGGCTACTTGTTAAAATTCAACATCTCTTCATGATAAAAACTTTCAACAAAGTAGGTTTAGAGGAAATAAACTTCAATATATTAAAGTACATACACGAAAAACCCACAACTAATATCATATCCAATGGTAAAAAACTGAAGAGCTTTTCCTCTAAAATCAAGAACAAGATAAAGATGTCCACTCTCCCCACTTTAATTCAATATAGTATTAGAAATCCTCACCACAGTAATCACATAAGAAAAAGAAATAAGATGCATCCATACTGGTAAGGAAGAAGTTAAACTATCACTATTTCCAGATGACATGATAATATATTTCAGAAACTCTAAAGACTCCACCAAAAAAACTATTAGAAATGATAAATGAACTTGGTAAAGTTGCAGGATACTAAATTAATACCCAGAAATCAGTAGCATTTCTATACATTAAGAACAAAGCAACAGAAAGAGAAATTAAGAAAAGAATCCCATTTACAATTGCACCAAAAAGAATAAAGTACCAAGGAATAAACTTAACCAAGGAGATGAAAGATCTATGCTCTGAAAACTATATAACACTGATGAAAGAAACTGAAGGTGACACAAACAAATGGAAAGATAGTCCACGCTCATGTATCAGAAGAATTAATATTGTTAAAATGTCCATACTACCCAAAGCAATCTACAGATTCAATGCAATCTCTATTAAAATACCAACAGCATTTTTCACATAACTAAAACAAATAATATAAAATTTCTATAGAACCACACGGTGCACTGGGTGTTATACACAAGTAATGAATCATGGAAATGTATATCAAAAACTTGGGATGTACTGTATGGTGACTAACATAACATAATAAAAAATTATTATTAAAAAAAAAGAACCACAAAACACACCAAATAGCCAAAGCAATCTTGAAAAAATTAACAAGGTTGGAGATATCACAATTCCAGATTTCAGGATATACTTCAAAGCTGTAGTAATCAAAACGGTATGGTACTGGCACAAACACAGACACAGAGATCAATGAAACAGAATAGAGAGGTCAGAAATAAACCCACACTTATATGGTCAATTAAGCTATGAAAAAGGAGGCAAGAATATATAACGGGGAAAAGACAATATCTTCAATAAATGATGCTGGCAAAACCGGACAGTTACATGCAAAATAATAAAACTGGACCACTTTCTTACAACATACACAAAACAAACTCAAAATGGACAAAGGACCTAAATGTTAAACCTGAAACCATAAAAGTCCTAGAACACAGCAAGTAACTTCTCTGACATTAGCGATAGCAACATTTCTCTAGATAAGTGTCCTGAGGTGAAGGTAACAAAACCAAAAATAAACTATTGGGACTACATCAAAATAAAAAGCTTTCGCATAGCAAAGGAAACCATTAACAAAATGAAAAAACCTACTGAAGGGGAGACAATATTTATAAATAATATACCAATAGAGGTTAATATCCAAAAGATATAAAGAACTTACACCACTCAACACCAAAAGAACAAACAATCCTATTTAAAAAAATGGGCAGAGGGCCCAAATAGACATTTTTCCAAAGAGACATACAGATGGCAAACAGAGACGTGAAAAGACGCCAAACACCACTCATCATCAGGGAAATACAAATTAAAACCACAATGAGATATCACCTTACACCTGTAAGAATGGCTAGAATCAAAAAGACAAGGAATAGCAAGTATTGGCGAGGCTCTGGAGAAAAAGGAATCCTTATGCACTGTTGGTGGGAATGTAAATTAGTATAGCCACCGTGAAAAACAATACAGATGTTCCTCAAAAAACTAAAAATAGAAATATCATATGATCCAGTAATTCTACTACTAGGTATTTACCCAAAGAAAATGAAAACACTAATACAAAAAAATATATGTATCCTTATGTTTATTACAGAATTATTCACAATAGCCAAGATAGGGAAGCAAATCAAGTGTCTACGGATAGATGAATGGATAAAGATGTAGTGTGTAGCATACACACACACACACACATACACGTGCACACACAACATAATATTACTCAACCATAAAAAAGGATGAGATCTTGTCATCTCCAACAAGGATGGACCTAGAGGATATTATGCTAAGGAAATAAGTCAAACTGAGAAAGACGAATACCATACGATTTCACTTATATATGGACTCTATAAAATAAAACAAAGAATAAGCAAATAAAAAGCAGAATCAGACTTGTAAATGCAGGACCAAACTGATGGTTGCCAAAAGGAAGGAGGTTGTGGAGATGGGCAAAATGGGTGAAGGGGAATGGGAGTTATAGGCTTCCAGTTATGGAATAAATAAGTCAGGAGAATAAAAGGCTCAGCATGGGGAATATAGTCAGTGGCATTGTAATAGTGTATGATGACAGATGGTAGCTACACTTGTGGTGAGCATAGCATAATGTATATATAGGGATGTTAAAATCAGCATGTTGTACACCTGAAACTCACATAACATTGTATGTGAACTATACTCAAATAAAAATATTTTTTAAAGAGTGGAATCTTAGTCAGTAAATCATAATAGATATTGAAAATATATTTAGGCCCAAATACATTTTCATTACCTGTTGGTATACTAATAACTTTTTGAACTTTAGTTTATTGATGCAATGATTTATATTGATTGATTTTCTGATATTTAACTACCCTTCTATTCCTAGAATAGATCCTACTCACGTTATAGGCATTATCCTTTGATAAAACTGCTGTATTATCTTATGTAATATTGTATCTAGACATATGTATTCACATGAAAGAGTTCATTTTTTAAAATTTTGGCACAATATTAATTGTGCTCAGATGTCAGCATTACATATACACAGCATATATACATCTCATAATACAAAACTTTATATTTTCCTATAGCCAGGAATATTTAGAATTTATAACTTATTCCTATAGCCAGGAATATTTAGAATTTATAACTTATAACTTGTTCACTTGTCCCAATCATTCTCTTTTTTCTTTATTATACTTACCTGAAAAATACCTATCCTGGCTAAATCTAACTCTCTGACTAAAATCAAACAAAGCAGCTTAACAAGGTTGGGAGAAAAATTATTTCCCACACTCCAAGGTGACTCTTTCAGATTGTCTTCTTTCTCCTCCAGCACACCATTTCCCACATCAGTCTCAGTAAATAGCCATGTTTATTACTTCACTGAGAAAATAAAATAAAAAGAAAACCTCTTCAGAGCAAGCAAAATTATCAGGGTTAAAGAAGAGCATTACAGAATGACAAAGGGGTCAATTCTCCAAAGAGACTTAACAATTTTTATTGTGTTTGCACCTAAAAATAGAAAGTCAAAATATATGAGGTAAAAACTGATAGAACTACAAAGAGAAATAGATGAATCCACTATTACATATGGAGACTTCACAATACTCTCTATCAGAAATGGACAGATCCAGAAAGCAGAAAATCAGTAAGGGGACAGCTGAACTCAACAATACCATCAATCAACCGAATATACCAGACATCTAAAAACAACTTCACGCAACAACAACAACAAAAACACATTTTTCTCAAGCTCACATGGGCATTCACCAAAATAGACCACATTCTAAGCCATTAACCACACTTTAACAAATTTAAGAGAATAAAAATCACAAATGTCTGCTCTCAGATCACAACGGCACTAAACTAGAAATCAATAACAGAAAAATAGCTGGAAAATCTCCCAAATATTTGGAGATTAGACAACACACTTCTAAATAACATATAGATCAAAGAAGAAATCTTGAGACATTTCAAAATACTTTGAACTAAATGTAAATGAAAATCCAACTTATCAAAATTTGTAGGTTTCAGTGAAAGCAGTGGGTAAATTATACCATTGACTGCACACATTAGAAAAGAAGAAAGATCTAAAATAAATCATCTAAGCTTCCATCTTAGAAAACCAGAAAAAGAAGAGCAAGTTAAAGTAATCAAAAGAAAAGATATAATAAAGAGTGGAGCAGAAATCAATGGATATTAAAATAGGAAATAAAAAAATAGGAAATCAATATAAAAATCAACAAAATTAAAAGCTGTCTCTTCAAAAAAAATCAATAAAACTGATAGCTTCTGCTGAGGTTAACAAATTTTTTAAAAAACAACAATAATTACTAATATAATATATGGAAGGTGACATCACTACAGATCCCATGAACATTAAAAGGATAAACAAGGAATACTATGAACAACTCTCTGTCCACAAATTTGATAACCTAGATAAAATGGGCAAATTCTTCAAAAGACACAACTAGACAAAACTCACAAAAGAAGAAATAGACAATTGGAACAGGCATACCTATTAAAGAAATTGAATTGATAATAGTCTTCCAAAATGGAAAGGACTAGGCTCAAATAGGTTCATTGGTGAATTCTCCCAAATATTTAGGAAAAATCATACCAATTTTCTACAATTTCTTTTAGAAGACAGAGAAGATAGAATACATCTAACTCATTCTATGAGACCAGCATTGGTCTAACACCAAAACCAGACAAAAACAAAACAACAAAAAAAAACTAAAGACCAATAATGTCATCAACATAGTTGCAAAAATCCTCAACAAAATATTAGCAAATCAAATGCAAAAAAGCATAAAAGAATTATACACCATAACCAAACAGGATTTATTCAGGCAAGGCCAGTTCAACATTCAAAAATCAATTAATGTGATCCATCACGTTAATAGGCTAAAGAAGAAAAATGAGTGTATCAGTAGATGCAGAAAAAGCATTTAATAAAATCCAACTTCCACTCGTGATAAAAACTCTCAAAAACTAGAGATGGAAGAAAACTTCCTCAGCTTGATAAGGAAGAGTTACAAAAAGCCTACAACTAACACACTTAATGGTGAGAAACTCAAAATTTGCCCACTAAGATAATAAACAAGGCAAGAATGACCCTCATATCCTGCCTTTCAACATCATACTGGAAGTCCTTGCTAGTGCAAATAGGGAAAAAAAAAAGAAATAAAAGGTACATAGATTAAGAAGAAAGAATCAAAACTACCCTTGTTGAAAATGGCTTGATTATCTATGTGGAAAATCCAGAAGAACTCACAAAAAACTCCAAGAACTAGTAGTGATTATAGCAAAGTTGCAGGATACAAGGTTAATATATAAAAGTTAACTGCTTTCTTACATACCAGCAATAAACAGTGGATTTTGAAACTAAAATCACAATACAATTTACATTAGCATCCCCCAAAATGAAATACTCAGGTATAAATCTAATAAAATATGTACAAGACCTATATGAGAAAAAATGCAAAACTCTGATGACAAAATTTTAAAAAACCTAAATATATAGAGAAATATTCTGTGTTCATGGATAGGAAGACTCAATATGATCAAGATGTCAGTTCTTCCTAATTTGATCTATAGATTTAACATAATTCAAATCAAAATTCCATCAAACTATCTTGTGGATGTCAACAAACTGATTCTACGGTCTAGATAGAAAGGCAAAAGACCCAGAATAGTTAACACAATATTTAAAGAGAAGAACAAAGTTGGAGGACTGACGTTACCCAGCTTTAAGAATTACTATAAAGTTACAGTAAAGAAGACAGAAATAGACCCACATAAATATAGTTAACTGATCCTTGATACAGTAGCAACTGCAACAGAGTGGGGCAAAGATAGTCTCTTCAATAGATGATGCTGGAACAACTGGACATCAACATGCAAAAAAAAAAAAAAAAGAATCTAAACACAAACTTTATACCCACCACAAAAATTAACTCAAAATGGAACAAAGACCTAAATGTAAAACACAAAACTATAAAACTCTTAGAAGATAACATAAGAGAAAATCTAAATGATCTAGGGTTTGATGGTGACTTTAAAAAAAAACAAAACACCAAGGCATAATCCATGGAAAAAGACTTAATAAGCTGATTTCATTAAAATAAAGAAATGAGAAACCACTACATACCTACTAGAACAGCCAAAACCCAAAAGCCTGACAATACCAAATGCTGAGAAGGATGTGGAACTAACAGGTGGGAATGCAAAATGGTACAGCCACTTTGGAAGGCAGTTTGGCAGTTTCTTGTAAAAGTAAACATGTTCTTACCATATGATCCAGCAATAATGCTCCTTGGTAATTACCCAAGGTTGTTGAAAACTTATATCCACATAAAACCAAATTATGCTATATCCATAAAAAGTAATGCTACTTGGCAATAAAAAGAATGGACAACTACTAAATGTGTGAATTTCAAAAACATTATGCTAAATGAATAAAGTCAAGACACAAAGAAATGCATACTATAAGATTCTATTAAAAAATGCTTAACTATAGTAAAAGCAAACATCAATGAATGCTTAGAGTCTGGTATGAAGGGGATTGGCTGCAAATGTACATAAGGAAACTCAGATGATAGGAAAGTTCTATGTTTTTTAAAAGATTTTATTTATTTATTTATTTATTTATTTATTTATTTATTTGAGAGAGAAAGAGAGAGAGAGTGGAGAGAGGAACAGAGGGAGAAGGACAAGCAGACTCTGCATTGAGCACAGAGACTGACAAAGGACTCAAGACCATAACCTGAGTTGAAATCAAGAGGCTGACACTTAACTGACTGAGCCACCCAGGTGTCCCTAGAATGTTCTATATCTTGATAGTGGTGGTAGTAATATAGTATACAATAGTTTATACACTTGTCAAAATTCATCAAATTATATACCATGATTAATGAATTTCATTATAACTAAATTACATGTCAATACAAAAACAAAAAATAAAGCATCAGGCATCAGGGGCGCCTGGGTGGCTCAGTCGTTAAACGTCTGCCTTTGGCTCAGGGCGTGATCCTGGAGTTCTGGGATCGAGCCCCACGTCAGGCTCCTCCAGTGGGAGCCTGCTTCATCCTCTCCCACTCCCCTGCCTGTGTTCCTTCTCTCGCTGGCTGTCTCTCTCTCTCTAATAAATAAATAAAATCTTTTAAAAAAAAAGCATCAGGCATCAAAATTAATATTTGGTATTTATTTTCAGAAAAGTGACAATGGTTATATTTCACAAAATATTTCACTCTACATTTTTCTGAAATATTTGGCCCCCTGTAGTGTATTTAACATATTATTTTATTTACATGAAGCTTTGCAGGAATACATTTAGTTCCAGAAATGAGAAATGCTTATTCTATCACTACCAAAAATAGTGCTTTGTCATAAAACAAGTGCTCTAAGATTTAAGGCACAAACAGGTATACCCCCTGAAGATTGTAACATTAATTTTTGTTACATATATACCAAATTACTTTGGAATCAGTGAAATTAATCACTGCAACCAAAATATGAGGGTTTTTTTTTCCTCATTGCAAGAAAAAAAAATACAACTGAGTATTCTTGGTATCTGAGCTAAGTAACAAAAAAACCTAACAAACATGATATAAATGTTTCTTTTCTTCAAATTAGGTCTTGAGTACAGAATGGGAAAGGGAATTATATAGTTAATTATAAACATCCTTTAAAGATTTTATTTATTTATTTATTTAGAGAGAGAGAGCAAGCATGCAAGCAGGGGGAGGGGCAGAGGGAGAGAGAGAGAGAGAGAGAATCCCAGGCAGAATCCCTGCTGAGCATGAGCTGGGTGGGGGGGCAGTCTGGGGGACTTGATCTCACAACCCTGAGGCCATGACCTGAGCCAAAATTAAGAGGCCCTTAACTGACTGAGACACACAGGTGCCCCTAATTATAAACATTTAAGATTTTCAGTGGGCTAGGTAATAATACAGTGGCTATAAATTAATGAATGGGACTAATCTGAAACCCATTACACCTAGCTTCTTTAGAGTTCCAATAAATAAATAACACTATTTTATGATTAAGTTCTAATTTTCTCCCTAATTAGAATTACTCCATTAATGAATGACTTTTTAGAGTAAATGACTATGAAGACATTATAAAATTATGTAAATCATAGATAAGCAACAGGTAAATTCAGGGCTTTTTCCCCCCAGTTAGAGCCAAGTTGTTTCTTATCAATATGCAGCATTTTATAAAACTCCCAGGCAAGTTAGATCATGTATCAACAAATATTTATGAAACTCCTATATTCTACAACACTAGATTCCATGTGGTACGACAGACAAAAATATTGTGAGATCCCAAGTTTAACTTTAGTTGAAGAAACAAAGCACAGACATAGATTCAGGTATATCTTACTAATATGATTTTTCAGGACAACATTGGCACATATATTGGTTCCCTTATATTTATATGCTTATTCAAAATTTACCTGCCAATGTTTGGATTGACCTCTTGAGGCCCCCTTCTCTGAAAAAAAAACAAAATGAGGTATATGGTTCTGCTCTTTAACAAAGAAATAGCAAGGTAAAAGAGCAGAGAAGAAAGGAAACGAAGAGAGCGGTGAATTAGGCATTTAACAATTTATTTAGAATAGAGCACTAGCACTTTAATTTTATAACGTTACAGGCATAATCATATGAAAATTGGGTTTACAACACAAAGCCCTGTGAAATACAGCAATGCATTCCCAAATTCAAGTTCTTTTTACATGAAATTCTAGTATATTAAACCATATTACTATTCTTCCTGTCGCCAAAATGGATTTTGATTGTACTCTAAGTTGTTACTGTTGAGAATAATTAAGAAAAAAATGGCAGCCAGAAACAGAGACACAAAAACGGAGCAAAAAAATGGCAGAGCAGGTAAAGAAGCTTCCGCATCGAATCTTACTACTTCAGTTTTATGAGAAGAGAGGTTGCTGACACATGAAGGATTCTCCTAATACACTTTAAGATCATCTCACCAGGATCACATTGACAACTGCAGTGGTGGAAGAGTGGAAGTCAATAATCACAAGTCATAACACCAGAATTTGACACAGGATCATACACAGAAAAAGACCTCTTAGGTATAAATATTATCTACAAAAAGCAAAATAAATGTAATCATGACAGTGAAACTGAGGGAAACAGGCTAAGAAGTTTCTAATGATAAAGTGATTAAAAATGGAATGATTTGGTATGGTGACTAACATAATATAATAAAAAAAAACATAAAAAATGGAATGATTTGGGGCACCTGGATGGCTCAGTCAGTTAAGTGTCTGCCTTCAGTTCAGGTCATGATCCCAGAGTTCCAGGATCCAGCCCTGTATTGGGCTCCCTGCTCAGTGGGGAGCCTGCTTCTCCCTCTGCCTGCCGCTCCCCCTGCTTATGCACTCACTCCCTCTCTCTCTCTCCCTCTCTCTCTATCAAATAAATAAATAAATGAAATCTTTAAATAAAATAAAAATGGAATGATTTTACAAATATCATCATTGCTCATTAAAATGTATAATATGTCATCTCTAACCCTTTATATAGTGTTGTCTTTATTGTTTTATTTTAGTGAATCAAACTTGTATATTAAGTAAAGTCTTTCTAAATTTATCTGTGTCCTCAGTAAAGATAAAATGGGTCCTAAATTAGGACAGTAGCAATGGCAATGAAAATGGCGGATCATAGAAAATACTAAGTGTTCTAGCTTCATAATGATGCATGATGAACATGCAGTGCAATTTAGGAGGATATAGAAGTTTCACATTTGGATATGTCTCAATATGAGGCATTTTTGGTGCATCCAGACCAAGATATTGATAGCATAAGTAGATTTAAACAGGATTTATAGCTCAGGAAAAATATCTAGGTAGAAAACAGTTGAAACCATGGGATAGAATTGAAGTGAATATTAACATTTTGGGACTAAAAGGATAAAGAGTGGCCATCCAGTTCAGCAGTTAAGGAAGGAACCAAAAGAGGTAAGTGCTATGGGAGCCAAAGGAGGAGAAAGAATAATTACAACTAAATACATCTTCAGCCCAAGTGTACAAGATACACTGGGTCAGATATTATAGTGTATTGCCTAACCTATTGTGGAGAAAGTCTTGAAATATTAAGGGTAGATATAATGAAACAATCAAAGTTCACACAAAAGAACAAATATCTGAAGGTTTCAGCTCTGGAAATAGAAAAAGAACAGTAGAATGCTACTACTAAGTCTTCAAGACAAATTACAGTGCACATAAAAATGCTTTGAGCTGAACACTCTTAGAATTAATAATCGACCCAGTTATTCAATATAAATTCACATGATTTATACCAAAGATTCATCTATATTCCATAGAGGGAAAATAACCATTTTCTCTCTTCTTTCTAAAAGGATTTTTGAACTCTAGGAGAAAGTTTATGATGATTAATAGAGGGCTCTAGAAATTTGTGTTCAGAGAAAAAAACTTAATCTTTTATATGTAAAGATACTTCAGGCCAACTATCAATAAAAAACATATTTTGAGTTGTCTTTTGTAAGAGAAATTAAAAATTATATTGAATTTTTGAGAACCTTCCTACATGAAGCATTTCATACTCTAATTAAATGTTTAGCTGGAGGTAAGCACAGAATATGTGGTCTGCTTCTACACTCTCAGCTCACCTTGAGTTTAGTGCCATGATAAATGTTTTTTCTTTCTTCAAATTTTTATTTAAATTCTAGTCAGTGAATATACAGTGCAATATTGGTTTCCGGAGTAGAATTCAGTGACTCATCACTTACATACAACACCACCCAGTGCTCAACACAAGTGCCCTATTTAATATCCATCACCCATCTAGCCCATCCCCCAGCTACCTCTCTCCTTTAGGTAAACACCTAGTAGTGCAATTGCTGGACTACAGGGTAGTTTTACTTTTAATTTTTTGAGGAGGCTCCATACTGCTTTCCACAGTGGCTGCACCAGTTTGCACTCCTACAAACAGTGCAAGGGTTTCCCCTTTCTCCACATACTTACCAACATCTGTTGTTCCCTGTGTTATTAATTTCAACCATTCCAACAGGTGTGAGGTGGTATCTCATCATGGTTTTGATCTGTATGGCCCTGACTATGAGTGATATTGAGCATCTTTTCATGTGTCTATTAGCCACCTGGATGTCTTCTTTGGGAAAATGTCCTTTCATATCTTCTGCCCATTTCTTAACTGGATTGTTTTTGGGTGTTGAGTTTCATAAGTCCTTTATAGATTTTGGATACTAACCCTCTATCAGATATGTCATTTGAAATTTCTTTTCCTATTCCCTAGGCTGCCTTTTAGATTTGTTGATTGTTTCTTTCACTGCACAGATAAGATTTTCATCTTGATGAAGTCCCAATAGTTCATTTTTGCTTTTGATTTCCTTGCCTCCAGAGATGTATCTGGTAAGAAGTTGCTATGGTCATGGTCAAAGAGGTTGCTGCCTGTTTTCTCCTCTAGGATTTTTATGGTTTCCTGTCTCACATTTAAGTCTTTCATCCATTTAGCATTTATCTTTATGTATGGTGTAAGAAAATGGTCCAGTTTCATTCTTCTGCATGTGGATGTCCAATTTTCCCAACACCATTTGTTGAAGAGACAGTCCTTTTTCCACTGGATGTTCTTTCCTGATTTGGCAAAGATTAGTTGACCATAGAGTTGAAGGGCCATTTCTGGATTCTGGGTTCTGTTTCGCTGATCTATGTGTCTGTTTTTGTGCCAGTACCATAATGTCTTGATAACTACAGCTCTGTAATATAGCTTGAAGTCCAGAATCATGATGCCTCCCACTTTGCTTTCCTTTTTCAGGATTGCTTTGGCTGTTTGGGGTCTTTTGTGGTTCCATACAAATTTTCAGATTGTTTGTTCTAGCTCTGTGAAAAACGCTGGTGATATTTTAACAGGGATTTCATTAAATGTGTAGATTGCTTTGGGTAGTATAGACATTTCAACAATGTTTGTTCTTCCAATCCATAAGCATGGAATGTCTTTCCATTTCTTTGTGTCTTCCTCAATTTCCTTCATAAGTGTTCTATAGTTTTCATAGTACGGATCTTTGACCTCTTTGGTTAGGTTTATTCCTAGCTATCCTATGGTTTTTGGTGCAACTGTAAGTGTAATCAATTCCTTGATTTCTTTTTCTGCTGCTTCATTATTGGTGTAGAGATTTCTGTACATTGATTTTACATCCTGAGACTTTGCTGAATTTGTGTATGAGTTCTAGCAACTTTTGGGTGGAGTCCTTCAGGTTTTCTATATAGAGTATCATGTCATCTGCAAATAGTGAAAGTTTGACTTCTTCCTTGCTGATTTGGATGCTTTTTATCTCTTTTTGTTGTCTGATTGCTGAGGCTAAGACTTCCAGTACTATGTTAAATAGTAATTGTGACAGTGGACATCCCTGTCTTGTTCCTGACTGTAGAGGAAAAGTTCTCAGTTTTTCCCCATTGAGGATATTAGCTATGGGTCTTTCATATACGGCCTTTATGATGTTGAGGTATGTTCCATCTATCCCTACTTCGTTGAGAGTTTTTATCAAGAATGGATGCTGTATTTTGTCAAATGCTTTTTCTGCATCTATTGAGAGGATCATATCCTTTCTTTTATTAATGTGGTGTATCACATTGACTGGTTTGCAAATATTAAACCAGCCCTGCAGTCCAGGAATAAATCCATACTTAATCATGGTGAATAATTCTTTTAATGTACTGTTGAATTTGACTTGCTAGTGTTTTGTTGAGAATTTTTGCATCCATGTTCATCAGGGATATTGGTCTGTAATTCCTTTTGTTGGGTCTTTGTCTGGTTTTGGAATCAAGGTAATGCTGCCTTACAGAAGGAGTTTGGAAATTTTCATTCCATTTCTATTTTTTGGAATAGTTTCAGAAGGATGGGTATTAACTCTTCTTTAAAAGTCTGGTAGAATACCCCTGAAAGCCACCTGAACTTTTGTTTTTTGGGAAATTTTTGATTACTGATTCAGTTTCTTTCCTGGTTATGGGTCTGTTCAAACTTTCTATTTCTTCCTGTTTCAGTTTTGGTAGTTTGTATGTTTCTAGGAGTTTGTCCATTTCTTCCAGATTGCCCAGTTTGTTGGCATATAATTTTTCATAATATTCTCTTATGATTATTTGTATTTCTGTGGCATTGGTTGTGATCTCTCCTCTTTCATTCATGATTTTATTTATTTGGGACTTTTCTCTTTTCTTTTTAATAAGTCTGGCTAGGGGTTTACCAATTTTTTTTTAATTCTCTCAAAGAACCAACTCTTAGTCTCATTGATCTGTTCTACTGGGGTTTTTATGTTTCTATATCATTTATTTCTGCTCTAATCCTTATTATTTCCCTTCTTCTGGCCATGATAAACTTCTTAAATGCCATATCTAATAATAATGTAACAGAGACAATATTTTGGAAATATTAAACCAATGCATATTTCCATTACCCCTGAATTAAAATTTTTAAATTTACAAGTAATTGGAACAAAATGTCATATATATTCATTTTGTTTGTTTGTTTCTTATCTGTGTCCATTATAATAGCCAACTCCACGATGGTAGAGATCCTGTTTATTGTGTTTATCACTGTATTTCCAACATCCACTACAGAGTTCAAGAGCATAAATATTTCATGAACGTAGAGGAAGTCCAAAGACTAAACAGGAGCATATTAGTATGAGGATGTAAAATAATTTAAGAAGTTTGAAAACTTTTTTGAGGGCAAGTGCCATTTAAAATAAGGCCTGAAGGATGAGTAAAAATTAGCCAGGTGGACAGAGTTGGGAAAGCTGTTCCAGGTAGAAAATGGCTATAGGTAAGAGGAAAAATGTTAGCTGAATTCATAGAGGTAAACTAGTTATTTTGGGTAAGTGTTTATAGTCAATTTCTTTTTCAAATTTTCTTCCATAAGCATGTATTTTCGTGGTAATCAGAGAAACAATATTCTGAACAAAAGAGATTTAAAATCTCTGACTCCTTGGAGATCACCTTGACTCTCACCTTGAATTTTCTCTCCACTTAACATACAATATTGAACAAATTATTGCAAATTCGATGTTGTGCTCTAGGAATATCTTCTATTTCCTCCCAGACTTCAATGCCTTTTAGGTCAATTATAATTTTTTCTTTCCTTTATTTTGTATTTTCCATAGCATGGTACCATATTGTGTACCAAATATGTATTTAAAAGCTGGTTAAACAACTTATAGATAGATATGAATAGTAAATGAACCCACAAAACCCATAATCCTGACTTTATTATCTAATGGCTAGTTACTATTACAATGACTTTCCAGAACTAGTACCAGAGGGATCAGAGAACTATTAAATTTCCTTTTAAATATCTTTGTTGAAGAAATCTCATTTGATATCAATACTGTTAAAATAAATAAGGAAACCCTCATTTAAAATGAGCACTATGCAACTAGTGAATCATTGAACACTACATAAAAATTTACGATGTACTATATGCTGGTTAACTGAACATAATTTTAAAAAAGGAAAGGCACAATGAGTAATAACAGTTTAAACTGAATAAAAGGGGCGCCTGGGTGGCACAGCGGGTAAGCGTCTGCCTTCGGCTCAGGGCGTGATCCTGGCGTTATGGGATCGAGCCCCACATCAGGCTCCTCTGCTATGAGCCCGCTTCTTCCTCTCCCACTCCCCCTGCTTGTGTTCCCTCTCTCGCTGACTGTCTCTATCTCTGTCAAATAAATAATAAGAAATAAAAAATAAAATAAAAAAAATAAACAATAAAAATAAAATTAAAAAGTAAAATAAAACAAAACAGAGTCAGGAAACACTTCAGGAAACCCTCACACAATACCGCGCCCTATAAAAAGCATACCTGGCATTTCCCATTGGGAAGAAGCTTACCTCACACACCCCAGCAGAAGGAAGAAAAATTTTCTCCTTGCCCTGCAATAGCCCATCCAATGAGAAACCACCACACTTAGCCAATGAGAAGCCACCAACCTGAACTCTTCTAAAGAGACTCTCCCAACTTCCTTCTTTCCTCCATAAAAGCAAGCTCCTCTATGTTCTCTGAACTTGTCTACGATTCGCCATTAGTTTGCTTGTCCTGAATTGCAATTCCTCTGCTACGCCTTAATAAAAGTAGGTAGCTTTTTTTATTGTTTTTTGTTTTTGTTTTCATTTTTTTACGATCAACAATACTTTATTCTTGAATTGGAACAAAACTTAATGTTATTTATTGTCTTAAAATCTCAGAAACAGATGTGATTTCTTTCCAGGATAAAAAAGAGGAAAAAAATATTCTGATGGTCAAAGTAACCATGACTACAGTTTTCAGACACATAAGTGTTTTTTTCATACACTTTGTGTTGGCTAAAAAAATAATCTATTCTTATAAATGAAATCTTTTTTGGTGAATCTTCCTTTTATACTGCAACTAAATGCTTAAAATTATTCATCAATCCAACACCAACTACCTTCTAGGAGTAACTCTAGAAGGAGAGTGTGGAGAACTCTTCAGAGAATAAAAGTGTCCTGTCTCCAAAACATTTAGGATTGCTAAATATTTTTAGTTCATATTTTTTAAAAAAGATTTTATTTATTTATTTGACAGAGACAGCCAGAGAGAGAGGGAACACAAGTAGGGGGAGTGGGAGAGGAAGAAGCAGGTTCCCAGTGGAGAAGCCTGATGTGGGACTCCATCGCAGAATGCTGGGATCACGCCCTGAGCCGAAGGCAGACGCTTAACGACTGCGCCACCCAGGCGCCCCTATTTTTAGTTCATATTAAGTCATATTAAGATCATAAGTCATTTAACCTTGTTCTCTCCATTCTCAAGGATAAGGAATAATTTTTAGCTTTTCATTACTTGCCCAGATCAGAAGGGTAGTACAAATTTGATAGGAGCTGTCAGGGAGAAGGAGACATGGTGCAGTCCCAGTCAAAGCCAATAACTCTTGCTCCCCGACACAAATGAAGTATAGATCCTCATATTTATGACATTTCATAAATAGAACAAATAATGTGTATAGTTATTTGAACTAACAGTAATGGATTGTAGGGACGCCTGGGTGGCTCAGCCGTTAAGCGTCTGCCTTCGGCTCAGGGCGTGATCCCAGCGTTCTAGGATTGAGCCCCACATCAGACTCCTCCGCTAGGAGCCTGCTTCTTCCTCTCCCACTCCTCCTGCTTGTGTTCCCTCTCTCGCAGGCTGTCTCTGTCAAATAAATAAATAAAATCTTAAAAAAAAAAGAAAGAAATGGATTGTAAATGGGTTCACATTTCCAAAAAATCTCTGTGAATAAGTAGAATGTGTTATTATGCTTTAAGACTGGCCCTCTGTTCATACTAATATAATGGTGACTTTATTACTAGGAGCAAGATTTTTCCTCTCTGGGAGATCTTAGCTCTGTTCATTTTAGCAAAACTGTATGATTAGAACTACCTTAGTGAATGATTTAAAGCAAAGAAAGTGTTCTTTATTATGACAACTAGAAACATGTGACTATGATTTCTAAAAGTATTAGATTTTGAAGTGAATGATACTATCATGACAAAGCACCAAATGGAGGGAAATTATTAGCTCACTAATGAGTGTGAGGGAATTTCATTCTGCTATCTACCCCACAACTCAAACAGGGTTTTTTTGTTTTGTTTTGGTTTTTTTAGATTTTTTATTTATTTTATTTATTTGACGGAGAGAGAGAGACAGCCAGTGAGAGAGGGAATACAGGAGTGGGAGAGGAAGAACAGGATCCCAGCGGAAGAGCCTGAAGTGGGGCTCGATCCCAGGACTCTGGGATCACACTCTGAGCCGAAGGCAGACGCTTAACAACTGAGCCACCCAGGTACCCCGCAAATGGGGTTTTTGATCTGGTGTCTTAACAGAGATCAGAAATGAAAAAGAAATGAAAACATTTTTATCTTTCTTTTTAACCTTGGCCAGAAATTAGGAAAGAGCTTTTGTAATATAGGCTATCAAAAGTTTGAACTGAAGAAGATGTTGAGGCGGCTAGGAAAAAGAGGAGAAAAAAAGATGAAGATGAAGTTGATAATGAAGAAGAAAAAGAATAGTAGACTATGAAAGTCCTCAGGAAGTGAAGTGACATTATAATAATCAAAGAAAACATTCACGGTGGTTGTCAGAGACCAAATATAGAAAACAGAAGCCAGAATTTTGCAATTCAGAATTTTAGTCTTATTGAAAAATGTTTGACATTCAGAAGTCCAGTAAGCCAATTTATGAAGAATACCTAAAATCATCTCATTAATGAAATAGTTAAGCATCAAAAAGAAGCTGATGTTCTCTGAAATAAATACCACACTGTAGCAAATAATTAACTCAAAATACTCAAGAATTCTTCTCATGCAAATACTAGCATATTAATAAAAAAACACTAATTGACTTCAACAAATGATACTTAAAGCAATTCAAACAATCAAGAAGTAATTATAAAACATAAATTGCTAAACTAGTAGCAGACAACTTTTACATTTAGTTTTATTTGTTAAATGAAGCAAAATGCATACATCGCTTCAAAGAATATTTCAAGAAATACATCATTCGGATTAGGATTTGATGATAGCATTTAAATTCCATAAAAACTTACTATGAGGAAACTGCCTACCCTGTCAGTTTTCTGCAGTTAAAAAGAAAGCATTCTTATACATAATATCTAATCTTTTTTTAGTCCTTTCCAGTTTACAAAGTGCCTACACACATATCATCATTTATGCTAACAACAAGCCACATAATGGGTATTATTTATCTCCGTCTTCACAGAGAGCCAGCACAGCACACAGGCTTTGATGCTCTGTCACTGAGTAGTTTGTGACTGAGCAAGTTATTTAAACTCTCTTAATCTCATTTTCCTTGTGTGTAAAATGAGATTTTATTTGTCGCATAGGGTTGTTATAAAGATTAAATGAATCAATAATTGTGAAGTGCTTAGAACAAGTGGCACATAGTAAGTAATGGAGTTACTATGATTACTATAGATAAAATTGAGGTTGAGAACTGGCCTAATGCTACACAGAAGAGGCAGGATTCAAATTCTAATCTTTTACATAAAGTCCCGTGATTTTAAGCTAGCCTTTAGCAAATCCAAATTAGGTAATGTAAAATGTTATTCTCGAAAGAACATATATTTTGGTGCAAACTTGGGCTCAAATAAGAGTTCCACCACTTGGGCAAGTCACATAACAATTAGCTTCAATTTTACTTACCTGTGAAATACAGACAATATCTAACTCAGATAGTCATGTGAGGATTAAATGAGACAACTCAATGAAATCCAAATGGAAGGACTTTACAAGCTGAAATTTGATGCTTTGAAATATTTGGCCTTGTTGTAAATATTTTAAATTAAGGGGTCCCAAAATCTATGAGGTTACAGTTGCCAACATAACATAGGACATACAATTGGAAGGACCTTAACAGGTTTGTTCCCTATTGCAATACATACAACTATTTTTGAGAAACTCTAATGAGCATCTACTCTGGTCTTATTAGAAAATTGTATAGAGGGGCGCCTGGGTGGCACAGCGGTTAAGCGTCTGCCTTCGGCTCAGGGCGTAATCCCGGCGTTATGGGATCGAGCCCCACATCAGGCTCCTCCGCTATGAGACTGCTTCTTCCTCTCCCACTCCCCCTGCTTGTGTTTCCCTCTCTCGCTGGCTGTCTCTATCTCTGTCGAATAAATAAATAAAATCTTTAAAAAAAAAAAAAAAAAAGAAAATTGTATAGAAACATTATAACTGCTGGTGTATTTTAAAAATTCTTTTCCTAGCCAAAAAGAAATAGATATTTAATGGATGAATATCTCGTTTTAAATGCTGAAATATGCAAAGTATTTTTTTAGAAAATGAGAATGCTTATCAATATTATTATGTATCAAGTTATTTTAGAAAATACAAAACTATGATCAACTTAACAAATTAGCACCATCACAGTCTAGCTAAGCATTCTAAGATTGTTCCTTTAATTATTGAAGGGGTTTAGAGCAAGTCTCCCCAAAATGTGCAACTTTTGAGCTGAAGGCAGTTGAGACCCTGCAGGTTCAAGAGAAAATTTTGCCTCTCCCTCAACTACTTAGCAAAAACCAAACTGAGGAGTCTTTCCCAGAATTAGAGTTATTAGCAGAGACAAATTTTATCTGAATGACAGATCTGTACAGCAGGCCAAATAGCTAATTACTAAACATCTGCTCTTAGTGTACTGTGCATTGTCATCCTCCCCTTTGGAGCCCCAAGTCCCTATCTCTTTCCTTAGCTCAGGATGGTACATATACCTCATTTTACCTTTCTGTTTTGGAACCTTTCATGTATGTGGGGTTCTCATGCATATTAAATTAAATTTTGTTTTCTTGTTTATCTGTCTCATGTCAATTTAATTCTTAGACTAGCTGGAAGAGCCTTTAAAAGGTAAACTAAAAAATGTTCCTCCCTACACTATATGATCCCACTCATTAACTCATATTAAAGGACAAGATTTCAAGTAAATCTACCTGGATTAGAAAATGCCCCTATGTGACACCTTTTAACACTTTTAAGATAAAACACATACGTTTTGTGCATAATATACATGGCATACATCTTTTATTGTGTTGAAAGTCATAAACATGTAATCCTTCAATTCTACCAGTAACTTAATATTAGAAAACTTTCTCACCAACTTTCTAAATTATAGCATAAATTTTTGTGTCAATGATCAACCCAGTTTGATTCTTTGGTAGATGTTTATGACATCAATTTAAATAGATGCGTGGCATCTCTGTAATACAAGTTGCTGGGCTCCAAGGCTACCTATGAAATAATCTTAGAGCCAGAAACTTCCTTGCCAAAACAAGTCATTTAATAGACTTTTTGATATGAATAAAAATGTATAGTTATTTTCAACAAGTGTAGGTATATTTGCTTCTTAGCAATGTCATGACAAAGTACCACAAATTGGGTGGCTTAAAACAACAGAAATTTATCCTCTCACAGTTCTGAAGTCAAGGTGTCAGCAAAACCATGCTTCCTCTAGAAGCTTTAGGGAAAGATTCTTCTTTACTTAGTCCCAATCTCTCATGATACCAGCAATCCTTGGTGTTCATTGGCTTGCACTTGCATTGCCTCAGTCTCTGACTCTGTCATCACATGGAACTTTTTCCTGTATATGTCTATGCCCTTTCCTCTTATTACAAAAACACAATTCATATTGCTTTTAGGACCCATCTTGCTTCAGCACAACTTCACATTCACTAATTACACCTACAAAGACCTATTTCCAGGTAAAGTCACAGTCTGGAGATTATAGTAGACACAAATTTTGGGGAATGCTATTCGTCTCAGTATAGTTGCTTTATATTTTTATGTAATTTTGTCTTTTAATTAGATTTTATATAATTTTAGTCTTTAAAGTATGATGCAGCTATAAGATTGTGAGACCAACAAATGAAACTATGTCTAGCACAAAAATGTACATTAGATATTTTCTCCAAATTTTCTCATAGATAAAATGTGTATTAGCAAATGTTATTCTTATATATAAAAATGCCACTTCTTGCTCATGCTTTTTGACTTTACCCATATAGATCTTTAATTTAGCTAGATTACTTTGACCTCAGAACAGGGCAAAAAAGAGAAGAAGAGAAGTAGGAAGGCATCTATGTTGTTGGGATTAGAGTGAAGGATAAGGGAAAAACCAAGAGAGGATACTGTAGGGATCATTCTTCTTGGGTAGATTCCCAGGAATAGAATTGCTGGGTCATATGGTAAATTTCTGTTTAACTTCTTTAAAAACCACCAAACTATTTTACAGAACTCTCTGTGTAACTGTATATTCCTACAAACAATGCATGGGTGTTCTAATTTCTCCACAATCTTGTTAACAGTTAGTGTTGTCTTTTTTATTGTATCCTCCAATGACTAATGATGTACCAGCGAGTCTGCTATAAAAAAGTAAACAACACATAATCCCTGCCCTTAAAGCATTTAATGTCAGACAGAACAAGAGAGAGAAGTGAAGAGATAATTACAACATAGTACATTAAATGAACACACACCATTACATCATATTTTTTACTAAATAGTTATAGGAAACTTGAACATACTCCTTTAAAAACAAAGAGTTTTCTGGAGACTCAACTAAACAAAGCCTAAGATTATATTCCAGTCATCAGCTTGTCAAGTATTTCTTCTATATATTTCTAATCTTTAAAGCAATCATGTAAGACATTCTCTCAACTATTTCATTTTCTTTAAAAGGCACATGCAATAGTATGGAGTACAAAGTAATACCGCATTTAAGGTTCCTAAGGGAAAAACGACCATTATTATTTTAAGAGAATTTCCAGAAAGATGATTTCTACAATAATAAATTTCTCTGGTGAATGGTATCAATCATTTTGGCTAGACCTTTAAAAATGTCAAATGGGTCCTATAAAATGGAGATTGAGGCAGATGATAGAACACATCTGTTAAATAAAATTGAATAATTCTATACTTCTTGGCCTCTGATTTCAAAGCCATATTAATGAGCTACACACATGAATAAGATTTAACTAAATGTTAAATTACTTTTTATTTTAACTCCCTCATATGGCCTACCCCTGAACCCAGTATAAAGTGAAATAGGGGCAAGAAAATGTGGATCTCTTGAATTATACACAAGTTTGGAAGATAGTTAATGTTCCTACCAAGAAGTAAAAATTATAATCTGAGTCTTATATCCATAAAAACTCCATTATAGAAATGAAAGTTAATATGCTGTCACATTCTATAGATAAAAACTATAGTGTCACATCTTTAGAGAATGAAGGAAAACAAAACTGGGCATGTGGAGAGTTCCAAGTAAGAGAAAAAATATTTAATAGCAAGACTTACTGTAAAAGTCACATTTTATTCATTTATCCATTAAGTACTAATCAAAGTATTGCCCAGGCACTTGGTATAAAAATAACTCCCTGGGGCACCTGGGTGGCACAGCGGTTAGGCGTCTGCTTTCGACTCAAGGCATGATCCCGGCATTATGGGATCGAGCCCCACATCAGGCTCCTCCGCTATGAGCCTGCTTCTTCCTCTCCCACTCCCCCTGCTTGTGTTCCCTCTCTCGCTGGCTGTCTCTATCTCTGTTGAATAACTAAATAAAATCTTTTAAAAAAAAAACTAACTCCCCATTCTGGAAATCAGGGAAGATGGCAGAGTAGGAGGTTCTTAAGCTCACCTGTCCATACCTACACCTAGATAACAACCACATCAGTGTAAATAACCCAGAAAATGACCTGAAGACTGGCAGAACAGACTCTCCACAGCTAAGTGCAAAGAAGAGGTCACACATAAGAGGGTAGGGAGGATGGATACATGATTGGGAGCTAAAGGGACCCACGGGAGCATCCACAGGAGAGAAGGATGCTGCAGGCTGAGAGAGGGCAAAGAAACAGACCCTCACAATAGGCACCCAGGCATAGGGAACCTGCATGGGGAAGATGAATCCCCATGACATTTGACTTTGAAAACCAGAGGCCCCTAATTTCTTGAGGTCTTGCAATGAGCAGGGCTTAACACCAGGAACTTTAAAAATCAGTGGGCTCAGCTCTGGGAGAGCTAAAGAGTGAGAGGAAACTGACTCACTTCCCATTCTTAAAGAGACAGCATAAGAAACAGCACCTGTGAAGATACAGCATAGAAGTAGCAGTTTGAAAAGACCTCTGGGGTAAAGGGAAGGAAATTTGTTTTCTAATCTCACAGCATGTGATGGAGGGGCTGGGAGACTTCTCACTGGGAGACTTCTCCAGGAAAAAAAAGAGCTGGCAGGTGCCATTTCCCTCTTTTGCCAGCCAGCTCAGATACACAGATACCTAGGAACTGTGTAAACACTCTCCACCTGCCTTGTTAACACTGCATTCTGTGGATCCGTGCCCTCTAGTTCTGTGGCAGTTTTCTAAAGTGGCTCCAGATCTCCTCTCACAGTAGACCTGCAGAAACCTTGCTAACACCACATCACTCCCCTTCATTCTCCTGCAGACCTGTCTCCATCAATACTTCCTTGGCCAGAGCCCATCCATGCAAGCAGGCACAAAAAGGGTCATCGCCATTCCAAAGTGACTCCTGCCCTAGGGTGAGGGGAAGATAACCACATACGCCAGTAGGACTGTAGCCCCAGCAGTGGGCAAGGGACAGACATTGGATCTGATTACAGTTCCCACCCACCAATGAAAGCTTCTCAGCCAAAAACACAGGGAAAGTGCCCTGCAATTCCATGCTGCTGCATCTCTGGAAAATGCCTGGTCTGACTCAACTGAAGACCAAGGCAGCCCCAGACTGGCCCACTAACAACACGGGGACCAAACCCTGCTCACAACAGGCAAAGAGAGTCATTACAGACAACTGGAATGATGGCAAAAGTGGGTCAGCCACAACATGAGGGTACATGCAACACACATAGGAGACACACCTGAAGCACCAGGTTCTGATGAACATGAGACACTGCACCACAGGGCACTACAGAACCTCTTCTTCATAAGGCCGCTACCTTCAAAAGCAGGATGTAACTGACTTTCCTAATACATAAAAACAGACACAGAGATAGACAAAATGAGGAGACAGAGGAATATGTCCCAAATCAAAGAACAGGACAAAATCAAAGCAAGAGAGCTAAACAAAACAAAGATAAATAATATGTCTGACAGAGAATTTAAAGTAATGGTCATAAAGATACTCACTGTATGTGAGAAGAGTGGAGGACCTCAGTGAGACCCCTAACAAAGAGGTATAAAAACATAAAAAAGAGCCAGAGATGAAGAACTCAAAAGTGAAATTAAAAATACACTAGATGGAATAAGTAGTAGACTAGAGGAAGCAGGAGAATGGTTCAGCAACCTTGTCAACAGAATAATGGAAAGCAATCAAGCTGAACAAAAGAGAGAAAAATAATAATAATAATAATAAATGAAACTAGACTTAGGGAACTCAGCAACACCATCCAGGGCAATAACATTGCCTTATAGGGATGCCAGAAGGAGAAAAGAGAGAAAAGGGGGCAAAAAATTTACTTGAAGAAATAATAGCTAAACACTTCTCAAATCTGGGGAAAGAAACAGACATCCAGATCCAGGAGGTAGAGAAAGCCCCCAACAATATCAACCCAAGGAGGTCCACACCAGCACACATAATAATTAAAAGGGCAAAAAGTACTGATAAACAGAGAATTTTTAAAGTAGCAAGGGAAAAGAAAACAGTTGCATACAAGGGAAACCCCACAAAGCTATTAGCTGATTTTTCAGCAGAAATTTTCCAAGCCAGAAGAAAGTATCATGATATATTCAAAGTGCTGGAAGAAAAAAACCTGGAATCAAGAATACACTAACCAGCAAAGAAATCATTCAGAAAAGAAGGAGAGATAAACAAAAGTTTCCCAGACAAACAAAAGTTAAAGGAATTTATGACCACTAAGCCAGCCCTACAAGAAATGGTGAATGGGACTCTTTGAGTGGAAAGGAAAGACCATAAAAAGGACTAAAAAAGTAGGAAGCATAAAAGCAATAAAATCAAGTATATCTATAAAAATCAATAAAAGGATTCACAAAAGAAAAGAATGTAAAATATGACACCATATACCTAAAACATGGGGGGAGAGGAGTAAAGAATAGGTCCAAACTTAAGTGACCATCAATTTAATATAGACTGCTATAAACAGAAGATGTCATATATAAACCTAATAGTAACCACAAATCAAGAACCAGTAATAGATATGCAAAAAATAAAGAGAAAGAAATCCATGTATATCACTAAAGAAAGCCAGCAAGTCATGAGAGAAGAGAGCAAGAGAAGAAAGGAACAGAGAACTACAAAACAACCATAAAACAAGTAATGAAATGACAATGAACACATACCTGTCAAAAATTACTTTGAATATAAATGGACTAAATGCTCCAATCAAAAGACATCAGGTGATGGAATGGATAAAAAAGACCCATCTAAGGGCACCTGGGTGGCTCAGTCAGCTAAGCTTCCAGCTCTTGATTTCAGCTCAGGTCATGATCTCAGGGTTTGAGATAAAGCCACACATTGGGCTCCATGCTGGATGCAGAGCCTGCTTAAGATTCACTCTCCCTCTCCCTCTACCCCTCCCCCACTCCCTCTCCAAAAATTTAAAAATTTTTTTAAAAAGATCCATCTATGTGCTGTTGCTAGAGACTCATTTCACATCAAAAGACACATGCAGATTGAAAGTGAGGGGATGGAAAAAGCATTTATCATGGAAACGGATGTCAAAAGAGAGCCAGGGAAATAATACTTATACTGGACAAAACAGACTTTAAAACAAAGACTATAAAAAGAGACAAAGAAAGACACTATACAATCATAAAGGGAATCCAATCAGAAGATACAACAAAATATTTATGAACCCAACACGAGAGTACCCAAATACATTAAAGCACCTAATAACAAACATAAAGAAAGTGATCAATAAGAATACAATAATAGCAGGGGACTTTAACACTCCACTTACATCAGTGGACAGATCATCCAAACACAAAATCAATAAAGAAATAGTTTCTTTGAATGACACATTGGAACAGATGGATCTAACAGATATATTCAGGACATTCCATCCTCGAACAGCAGAATATACATTCTTTTCAATTGCACATAGAACATTCTCCAGAATAGACCCAAAACAAGTCTCAAGAAATTTAAAAATATCAAGGTCATACCATACATCTTTTCTGACTACAATGCTATGAAATTAGAAATGAACCATAAGAAAAAATCTAGAAAGAACACAGACACATGGAGGTTAAATAACATGCTACTAAACAATGAATGGGTCAACCAAGAAAATAAAGAAGAAATAAAAAAAATACATGGAGACAAATGAAAATGAAAATACAGTGGTCCAAAATCTTTAGGATGCAGCAAAAGCAGTTCTAAGAGGCAAGTTTATAGCATTACAGGCCTACCTCAGGAAGCAAGAAAAATCTCAAATAAACAACCTAAACTTTCATCTAAAGAAGCCTGAAAAAGAACAAACAAAACCAAAACCAGTAGAAGGAAGGAAATAATAAAGATTAAGTTATAAATAAACAAAATAGAAACTAGAAAAATAACAGATCAATGAAAGCAGGAGCTGGATCTTGGAAAAGACCAAAAATTGATATAACCTTTAGCCAGAATCATTATAAAAAAAAAAAAAAAAACAAGAGAATTCAAACAAGATCAGAAATGTAAGAAGAGAAATAACAACCAACACCACAGAAATCCAAATGATTAGAAAAGAATATTATAAAAAAATTATATGCCAACAGACTGGACAACCTACAAGAAATGAATAAATTCCTAGAAATATATAACCACCCAAAATTGAATCAGGAAAAAACAGAAAATTTGAACAGACTGATTACCAGCAATGAAATTGAATCAGTAATTTAAAAAACCCTCAACAAACAAAAAAGCCCTAGGCCAGACAACCTCACAGGCAAATTCTACCAAACATTTAAGAAAAGAGTTCATACGTATTCTTCTCAAACTATTCCCAAAAATAAAAGAGGAAGGAAAACTTCCAAATTCATTCTATGAGACTAGGATTACCCTGACACCAAAATCAGATAAAGACACTACAAAAAAAACAAGAACTACAGGACATTATCTCTGATGAACATAGATACAAAAATCATCAACAAAATAAATATTAGCAAAGTGAACCTAACAATATATTTTAAAAAATCACCCACCATGATCAAGTGGGATTCATTCCTGGGATGAAAGGGTGGCTTCAATATTTGTAAGTCAATCAACATGATATAGAACATCAACAAGGATAAATATCATATGATCATTTCAATAGATGGAGAAAAAGCAGTTGCCAAGTAGGTTTTGAGGGAATATACCTCAACATAATAAAGACCACATATGAAAAACCCACAGCTAACATCATACTCAATGGTAAAAAAAAACAAAAAAAAAAAACAAAAAAACAAAAAAAAACCAGAGCTTTTCCTCTAAGATCAGGAACAAAATGGGGATGTCCACTCTCACCACTTTTATTTAACATAGTACTGGAAGTTTCCAGCTACAGCAATCAGACAAGAAAAAGAAGTAAAAGACATCCAACTTAGTAAAGAAGTAAAACTGTCAATATTTGCAGATGCCATGATACTATATAAAGAAAACCCTGAAAACTCCATCAAAAAACTACTAAAACTGATCAATGAATTCAGTAAGGTTGTGGAACACAAAATCAATATACAAGTATCCATTGCATCTCTATACACTAATAATGAAGTAGCAGAAAGAGAAATTAAGACAACAATCCCATTTACAATTGCACCAAAAATAATAAAATACCTAGAATAAACTTAACCAAGGAGGTGAAAGACCTGTACATTGAAAACTATAAAACATTGATGAAAGAAATTGAAGACAGCATAAAGAAATGGAAAGGCATTCCATGTTCATGGATTGGAAGAACAGTATTGTTAAAATGTCTATGCTACCCAAAGCAATCTACAGGTTTAATGTAATTCTTATCAAAGTACCAACAGCATTTTTCACAGAACTGGAATAAATAACACTAAAATTTGTATGGAACCACAAAAGATACCAAATAGCCAAAGCAATCTTGAAAAAAATTAACAGGGTTGTAGGTATCACAATTCCAAATTTCAGGACATACTACAAAGCTGTAGTAATCAAAACAGTATGGTACGTGGCACAGAAACAGATACAAAGATCAATGGAACAAATAGACCAGAAACAAACCCATTTTTTCACTGCAGTAAAAGATTACTCTTTTACAAAGGAGACAAGAATATGCAATGGGAAAAAGTGTTTTCAACAAATGATGTTGGGAAAACTGGATAGCAACATGCAAAAGAATGAAACTGGACTACTTTCTTACACCATATACAAAAATAAATTTAAAATGGATGAAAGACCTAAATGTGAGACCTCAAGCCATACAAATCCTAGAAGAGAGCACAGGCAGTAATTTCTCTGACATTGGCTATAGCAACATCCTTCTAGATATGTCTCCTGAGGCAAAGGAAACAAAAGCAAAAATAAACTGTTGAGACTACATCAAAATAGAAAGTTTTTGCACAGTGTTGGGAACAATCAATAAAACTAAAAGACAATCTAGAGGATGGGAGAAGATATTTGCAAATGACATATCCAATAAAAGGTTAGTATCCAAAATATATAAAGAACTGATAGAACTCAACACCCAAAAACAAATAATCTGATTAAAAATGGGCAGAAGACATGAACAGACATTCCTCCAAAGAAGACATACAGATAGCCAACAGACACATGAAAAGATGTTCAACATCAATCATCATCAGGGAAAAGCAAATCAAAACCACAATGAGGACTGCACTTCACACCTGCCAGAATGGCTAAAATTAACAACACAAGATACCACAAGTACTGGTGAGGATGTGGAGAAAATGGAACTCTCATGCACTGTTGGTGGGAATGTAAACTGGTGCAGCCACTGTAGAAAACAGTACGGAGTTTCCTCAAAAAATTAAATATAGAACTACCATATGATCCTGTAATTCCACTACTGGGTATTTACACAAAGAATATGAAAACACTAATTTGAAAAGATATGTTTACTGCACCATTATTTACAACGGCCGAATTACGGAAGCAGCTCAAGTGTCCATTGATAGAAGAATGATAAAGAAGATGTGGTATATATCTACAATATAATATTACTCAGCCGTAAAAAAGAAAAAAAAATCTTGCCATTTGCAACAACATGATCTATAGAGTAGAATGTTAATAAGTAAAATAAGTCAGTCAGAGAAAGACAAATACCATGATTTCATTCATATGTGGAATTTAAGAAATAAATGAACGAAGAAAAAAAAGAGATAAACCAAGAAACAGACTCGTAATTACAGAGAACAAACTGATGGTTACAACAGGGGAGGTAGACGGAGGGTGGGGGAAGGGGTGAAATAGGTGACAGTGATTAAAGAGTACACCTAACATTAGGAGCAGTGACTAATGTATAGAAATGTTGAATCACTATATTGTACACCTGAATCTAATATAGCACTCTATGTTAACTACACTGAAATATTTAAAAAATAAAACTAAAGAAAAATAATCTTCCATTCCTTTGAAGAATGTATAGTTTAAAGACAGTCATGAAAACAATATATAGTTCTTTAAGAGCAGCTGACAATTACCGAGCACACACCATTTGCCTGATATCATATTTACATACGTTACCTCATTCAATCCTCACAACAAATCTAGCAGGTCAATAGTACTAATATTCCCAATTCTATAGATAAGGAAACAAGCTTGAGATATAACTTGGACAAGGTTACTTAAACCATCTCTAACTGAATCAAGTGGCCTCTATCCCTAACCAGTGAGGTAGCTACACTGCCTCTTATACCACTGCAATAAATGTAGGGAATGCTAAAAACAACAACAGGAAAGCAAATAGCAGGAACAATCAAACAGAGTGCTGACTTACCAGAGAGAATCAGAAAAGTCTTCACAGATTGTGCTCTGAAAATGAACACATACTTTTCAAGCAGAGAGACGGAGAAGGCATTCTAGGTTGGGGGTAAACATATATGAGAGCAGTAAATATTCAGGGAGGTAACAGGAATTAATAGTTGTATTAGCTTCCTATGGCTGCTGTAAAAAATCATCACAAACTGAGTGGCTTAAAAGAACAGAAATTTATTTTCATACAGTTCTGAAGGCCAGGAATATGAAATCAGTACCACTGAGTAAAAACTGAAGTGGCAGCAGAGCCATGCACCTTCAGAGGCTCTGGGGAGAATTCATTCCTTGCCTCTTCCAGCCTCTGGTTGCTGCTAGCATACCTTGGTTTGTGGCCCTATCACTCCAATTTGCAAGGCCGGCATTTTGAAATTTCTCTGTGTCTGTAAAATGTGTCTCCCTTCTATAAAGAGGCATGTTACTGCATTTCAGCCCCACCCAGATAATCCAAGATAACCTTTCTATCTCAAGATTCTTAATTTAATTACATATGGAAAAAACCCTTTTTCTAAGTAAGGTAACATTTATAGTTTCTAAGAATTAGGACCTGGTATCTGCGGTGTTCATTTTTCAGCCTAACAACAATCAATGAATTGTTCATCCAGGCTGGTGGAGATGGAAAAGACATGGGAAGCATGGAGAACATGAGAGGTGTGGCAGGTAGGAGAAATAAGAGAGCAGAAAGAAGCAGCTAGGCAGGTGAGTAGGGACCAGTTTGACTACAGAGAAGTTTGGATTTTATCCTATAGGTGAGCAAAACTGAAGTGCTTTGATTGGCAGCATGATACTGTGATATTTGCATCTTAGAGAAAGATCCTTACAAAGCTAATATTGAAGAGAGATTAGTAGGAGGGAGGAGATTAGTAGGACTTAACAATTATTATAAAACAAGACACATATCAAGAGAACAGACTAGAAAACTCAAAAATGAACCCACAACTATATGGTCAATTAATCTTCGACAAAGCAGGAAAGAATATCCAATGGAAAAAAGACAGTTTCTTCAACAAATGGTGTTGGGAAAACTGGACAGCAACATGCAAAAGAATGAAATTGGATCATTTTCTTATACTATACAAAAAAAAATTCAAAATGGGTGAAAGACATAAATGTGAGACAGGAAACCACCAAATCCTACAGGAAAACACAGGCAGTAACCTCTTTGACACTGGCCATAACAACTTCTTACTAGACGTCTCCTGAGGAAAGGGAAACAAAAGCAAAAATAAACTATTGGAACTACATCAAAATAAAAAGCTTCTGCACAGGAAACAACAAAACTGCAAGGCAATCTATGGAACAGGAGAAGATGTTTGCAAATGACATATCTGATAAAAATCTATAAAGGACTTATCAAACTCAACACCCAAAAAACAAATAATCCAGTTAAGAAATGGGCAGAAGACATGAACAGACATTTTTCCAAAGAAGACATCCAGGTGGCTAATAGACACATGAAAAGATGCTCATACTCATCGTCAGGGCCATACAGATCGAAACCATGATGGGCTACCACCTCACGCCTGTCAGAATGGCCAAAATTAACAACACAGGGAACAACAGATGTTGGCAAGGATGTGGAGAAAAGGGAACCCTATTGCACTGTTTGTGGGAGTGCAAACTGGTGCAGCCACTCTGGAAAACAGTATGGAGGTTCCTCAAAAAATTAAAAATATAACTACCCTACAGTCTAGCAATTGCACTAGTAGATATTTATCCAAAGGATACAAACGTAGTGATTCAAAGGGGTACATGCACCCCACTATTTATAGCAGTATTATCAACAATAGCCAAATTATGGAAAGAGCCCAAATATCCATCGACTGATGAATGAAGAAGAGGTGGTATATATACACAATGGAATATTACTCAGCCACCAAAAAGAATGAAATCTTGCCATTTGCAATAATGTGGATGGAACTAGATAGTATTACCCTAAGTGAAATAAGTCCGAAAAAGACAAATACCATATGATTTCATTCATATGTAGAATTTAAGAAACAAAACAAACAAGCATAGGGGGAAAAAGAGAGAGAGAGGCAAACTAAGAAACAGACTTTTAACTCTACAGAACAAACTGAGGGTTGCTGGAGGGAAGGTGGGTAGGGGGATGGGTGATGGGTATTAAGGAGGGCACTTGTGACAAGCACTGGGTGTTGTATATAAATGATGAATCACAAAATTCTACTACTGAAACTAATATTACACTATATGTTAACTAACAGGACTTTAAAGGAAATCTTTAAAAAAATAAAACAAAAATTCAGAAAAAGGAAAAAAAGTACTTTTAACAATTATTCAGGGAGAAAAGGAAGGGATGGATAAGATACAAATATGACTGTTACTGACTGAATGCAGAGAAAAAGACAAGGAGGTAATTTAGGGTAACTCCTGAACTTCCAGTATTGGCAAGTGGGTAGATGGTATGGAAGGTAACTGAGGATAGGGAATACTGGAGGAGGTGCAGAGGGGCAGGAAGCTTGGCTTTGGACCTGCTGATTTAGACATGTCTGTGTGACATACAAATTGAGATAGCAGTGGACAACTGGATACATAAGTCTGGAATATAAGAGATGGATTTCAAAATTTAGTTGTGTATATCTATATTTAGAAATTAGAAATTAGAATTAGGAATCATTGGCCATGAGTATCATTAAATTATCAAATGGTCAATAACTCAATTTTAGTAGAAACTATTTTGATTGCTAGTCCAATGTGTTTCAAGGCAATTCCTTCATAATTTTTATGCTATCACAAATGCTTCAACTTGGTCATTGTTGAGTTTTGGCCACCTAGACTGTATCTAATTAGCTAATTTTCTTTAGACACTGACTGTACCATTTTGGAAAATTATCTTACTAAAGTCTACATCAGAGAAAGCAGAACATTTAGTGTTCTATTTATGACTGATGATATGTACTTAGGGTCCTGGTGCTAGAGACCTTGTAATGCTGAAAGAACTACAAAACCTAAAAGGCTTTGTAAATGAAAAATGATTACTTATATGAATCCTCTAGGGAATGGATGATGAAAAATTACCCTAGCTCGGTGGTTCTTAAAATTTTTCTATCCCATGAATGCTGAAGCCCTACATCATTTCTCTTACAAAACCAAATCACGTAACTGTGATTTTGTGTGTGTGTGTGTGTGCGTGTGTGCTGCTGGGAAGGGAAGAGAGATGATCACCTTTATGAGAATACAAGGTACACTCAATAAATGTTGTTGAAAAAGGAACACCAGGCAGAGACAGACAACAAAAAAGCTACAGGAAGACTGGTTTCTGAGGATTTGACAAGCAGGTGGTTCTATAGTCAGCAAATCACTATTCATAGATGTGTTGTTCTGGGCCAGAGATTCCCGTTCTGAGATACAATATCTCAGCCATTTGCCCCAGGGGACATCAGTCACTCATGTCAAGATACACAGTGAGCTCAGAAGGATTTCAAAACTTAATGGGGTCAAAAACTGCTTCTAAGTAGGTTTTCTTAATCTAATCCAAATTAAAGCTTAAGAAAATCGAAGGAGGGACGCCTGGGTGGCACAGTGGTTAAGCGTTAAGTGTCTGCCTTCAGCCCAGAATGTGTTGAGCCCCACATCGGGCTCTTCTGCTGGGAGCCTGCTTCTTCCTCTCCCACTCCCCCTGCTTGTGTTCCCTCCCTCGTTGTCTGTCTCTCTCTCTGTCAAATAAATAAATAAATAAATCTTTAAAAAGAAAGAAAGAAAGAAAGAAAGAAAGAAAGAAAGAAAGAAAGAAAGAAAGAAAAAGAAAAAGAAAGAAAATCGAAGGAATTCTAACTCCCTCCAAATTCCCTACTTACACCTCCAGCCCTATTTTTATCACTTCTACTTTTCAAGCAAAATCCTTTGTCTCAATGGAAATGGTTTATGGATTGCTTCCTGTAAGATACAAGAATTCCTTCTTACCTTCTCACATCCCTCCCTCTACCTGAAATGGCTTCACTCCTCTCTGTATTCAAAGTTCAGTCTTCAGCTTAGGTTATACTTAATTCTTGGAAATTTGCTAGGAACATGTCAGCTATCAGTCATAATGCCTCTTCAATATATCTGCCATAACTATAAAATTCAGAATTCATCAAATGATGTCCTACATTTCTTTTATGTATCTGTACTATGCCTCTAACTAGATTAAAAGCCCTTTTGGATGGAGTCAGTATGTAATATCTTATTGTAGTTCCAGTGTCCGATAGGTCTCAATAGAAGAGAATAATAAAGGTCATCTATAGGCAGATTCCAAAATATATTTCAGCCCTTTATTCTAGCTTATGAAGATGATTTTTTTACCAAACTTTTTATTCTGTGTAAACTTTCCAATTAAAATCTCCACCTCTTTCTTACCAATACAGTTTTATTTTCATAAATGAGACTTCCTTGCTGTATTTCCTTTAATAACTATCTCTCAAATTTTAACACTGCCTGAAAAATAAAATATCATTTTCCAGAATAAGATTGTATCTTTACCTTAATTTTCACAGTATCTCATTATATTAATGCATTTAGGAAAAGCAGAAAAGTAACTAGGAGATTGCTTTTTGTGGTATTTTACAAGTACAATTTGCTTTACACAAAAAATAATGCATCCTAATTTGAAAAGTTAATTTATAAGATTCAATGTTTTTATATCAGAGATGCCAGCTGGGCACAGGCTTGTGACAATGAATGAAAACAGAAAACAGAAATTTTTATTATAGAACTCTTTTCAAAGAAGTCGAGAATATTAATGATTATGCCTTTATACTCCACAACTTAACTAAAGTTATATTAGCAAATGCAAGAGAATCAGCATCGGAAGGTATCTATAAGATAATCTAGCTCAGGAGTTCACAAGTGGTATTTCAAAACTAGTGTCACTAAAAAACAGGTTCTGTAGTTACCTACGCTCAGGAAAATCTGCTTGTTCTCTTTCCCCCTGTTGTAGATGCACGTCATACACATCAACTCCAAGAAGTTCAGCAGGAAAGAAACCTCTTCCATTTCAGAAATAGATTTGACCATGGAACATTTATGCCAGTAATGCTGGCTAACAGACTGGAAATCAGAACTGGTAATCACACCATTTAGGAAATGCTGATCTAGTATAATACTTTTATTTTAAAGATTTTTTTTTAAAATGAGAGTCATAGCAGCTAAACCGCTACTGAGGTAAGACACTACAGAGAGCAGCAGAGCTGACCCAAACTCAGGTCTCTTAATCCCACCCTCCCTCCATGCCTCATTGAATATACATATAAAACACATTTAATATAACATCACTTTGCAATTCAGTGTTTCTCCATCTTGGCTAAAATGCCAGTTTTTAAAAAGCACACACTAATATGTATTTCAAACATTTCCAGAAGTGATCTATCACCCCGCCTAAATTTCTTTAACTATCTCCTTGTTTATAAATTAAAAAGGTTGAATCTGATAGCAAATAACCTGGGGCCTTTGTGAAGGTCGAAGAGCACCAGCAGCCCCTGATACTAGGTCTGAGATATGCTGGTCTCAGATAAAATCTCCAATGAATTGTACTACAACAAACTTCCTATGAAATTATTTTTGATCCCAGTTTGAGATTTTAAAAAACAATGGTAGAATCAGCTTCAACAAAGGCATTAGAAGCAGAATGTCTGATTTGGTAATACACAAGAAAAAAATGAACTCAGAAGGAAGGTTTCTATGATTGGAGAAGTCAAGCATCATACTTAATGTATGTCCCAGGAATTTATTATTTAAAGCAAGATTAGTGAAGTATCAGTCTGTGAAATTCTACAAGAAATTCATTTCATAAGTTAACTGATACTCCTATCATCAGTAACTTAATTTTTCACACGTGAGAAGTTCTCATTTAAATGTTCAGAATGTCTAAACCAATTGTATTTCAGTAGCGTGAAAAATATTCTATATATTTAGTATTCATGATATTCATTTAAACAAGATGATTAGAACAAATTTGTCAGTTTGAAAAAACTGCCAGTGGTATTTAGCTGGATTTGGGGAACATGATCTGAAATCTAACAGCTCCTTTTCTTAAGCCTAAAATAATGTAAAGCCATAAAATGCATGCATTAAAAAAACCCAGAAATACAGAATTGATAGACAAAAATTCTTATTAAATAAGAATAAGAATAACTTTCATTTTTTTAAGCTCTACATCCAATGTGGGGCTTGAACTCATGAACCTGAGTCACGTGCTCTACCAACTGAGCTAGCCAGGCCCCCCTTGGAATAACATTCATTTTAATGAAGGTAAAAGATTTCTGATATATTTCTATTTTATATAGTTATCATTTTATTTTGTTTTGTGTCACAGAAATGATGCATGACTTTTTCAATAACACCTACCATTACAAAACAGTAGCTAACACATTGAAGACTCATTGTGTGCCAGGTAGAGCTCTAAATACTTTCCATATAGTCACTCATTCAATTCTCAGAACAGCCCTATGAGACAGTACTGTGATTATCTCACTTTACAGACATAGAGAGTTTTAGTAACTTGCCCAAAGTCACATGGCCAATAAGAAACAAATATAGATGGGATTTGAGTCCTAGAGGTCTAGCTCCAGAGTCTGTAATTTTTGAACACTTACTATATGCCTAGTACTATGCTTCATTCTTTGTCTTACCCTATTTCAATACGCTGATTTACCTTTATTTTTAGGATTAAATCAACTATAAACTTCTTTCTCTTTCATTTACACATCTTATACATAAGATACGAGGCTACATTCCTGAATTTATCAATAAATCTCTCATGTATTTAAAACCAATTGCGTTCCATTTGAAAAGTTAAGTTAGGGCATTACTCTCTCTATTGCATAATGTTTAAAGCGCAAAAAAGCTGCCCACCTCCTACTTCCCTGGCCTGTCTTGATTAAGCAGCTGTGGGGAGTAAAGCAGATAAGAAAAAGAGGTACCTCAGAATGCAGTTCACTCAATGAGGGAGGCTGCAAAAGAAGGAAAAGCAGAGGGGCCCTTCAAGGGATGGATTAACAAGCTCTGTCCAGTGATAGCCCAGAGCCAAAGACAATGTATTAAGTATGCATCCTCTGCTTAACTCAAGTGTCTGGAGTAAAACATGGCATCCTTGAAACTGAAGAAACCTCTCTGTAGCATTACCACCTGCCTTTCCTAAGTAGAATTAGTCACTTCCTTTTAGTGAAGTTAATCAAATTAATTCTCCATTTCTGAGTAAGGAAGCCATTCTCGGTAGAGGATTTCCACTTTCTTTATATTCACGGGTAACTATTCCGACACACGGGTTCCATCAACTTTTTTTGAGAGTTGATTTTTTTTAATATGTAGTACATTTGTGGGATCTCCCCTATCAGATCTCTTTACTGTGTATGCTTACACTGAAACATGTTCTGGAGTGATCATGTTTATGGTTTTCTGTTGTGTTTCAATCATGTCTCATTATTTATCTCCTCATCTCAAATCAATAGTAACATTTCCAGGCTTTCCATAATTCAGAGAGACTGAAAATATTCCTTTTGGTTCTCTGAATTAATTCTTCCTCAGGAAAAATAAAGTGTTGCTTTGTTTTGGTCTTCCCCAGTCTACTAGGAAATGAATATCAAAGAATCTAAAGAATCTTCAATGAAAGGGAAGGATTCTTATCTATCCTTGTGCTCCATCTTGAAAATTACTTCTTCAGCATGTTTTCATCTCTTAGTGATATATGTCTCCTTAAAAACAATGCTTATAAAAACAATGAACATATGGAAAATATTTGCCAAATAAAAAAGCAGAACTCTATCATAGACACTATTATGACAACTATATATGTATGTGTATATGTGGAGATATATATGTATATATATGCATATACACACTTGCATAGAAAAAATTAAGAAATTCATCAAAATTGTTTTGTTTGAACAGTGTGATCAGTAATTTTTTCTTCTTTATACTTTTCTTCATTTTCCTGCTTTTCTGAAAAAGCAGATAATACTTTTAATAATTAAAAAACAGAACATTTACCATGTAGGTTACTAACGTACAAGCCAGGGGAAAAAATATCACTTTCTTTCAAAGTACTAAGATTTCTCTGAATCTACCCTTATAGCCAACCAAAAATTCCTGACAATTTAGTGTTCTGCTTGGGTATTTTTCTTTACAAATACATATGAACACAGATACATATTTAACATAACCAGGTAGGCATATACTGAGTGATTTTTTAAAAATGTAAACTAAGTCACATAAACTCTTGCTTAAAACCCTCTAATGACTTCTCGTTTGAATGAGAATAAAGTCAAAACTCTTTACCCAGATCTACAAAGCCCAGTAAAATTTGGCTCCAACTTTGACCTCAATCTCTAACACTTCCTCTAAATCACTCTAGGGCAGCCCCTCTGCCCTTTGACTTGTGCTTCACTGCCCAACACAAAGTTCTTTATGCAACTGGTTGCTTCCTGACATTGTTTCAACTCAAATGTCACCCTCCAAAAGAGGCCTTTAACGACTACACAACTTAACTTGCCATCTATTTCTTGTCTCCATCACTCATTTCCATTACCTTTAAATTTTTTTCTACACAGCATTTGTCACTATCAAATGTTCTTATTTCTTTACTTGCTATTATTTGACTCCCTTATTAGAATGAAAAATTTTTACCACTGTATCCTCCTTACCTAAAACAATATCTGACATATAGCAAGAAAACAATAAATACTTGTTGAAGGGATGATTACTGAAGAAAGGGAATGATGAGAATAGTAGCTGTCCATGGTAAAAATTTTGGTTTAGGGCCCTTTATACAAACATACACAGTTGGATTCCAGTCTTAACTAATATTACTGTAACAATGCAGCTGATATAAGTTAATATATATGCAGAGAAATGTAAGTACTAAGTAAAGACAAGAAATGAAGAAATATTCACAAGGAGAGGATGAGAATGTAAGGGTTTTATTTATCACAGACAGTAGAGATTTAAGGGAAGGAATGGGAACTGAGTTCAATGACAGCAATAAAAGGATAAGAGACTGGGTGATGATAGATGACCTGAGAGAACTGACTTCCAGTGGTAGCTGAGGCACAATGAGATTAGTTCCGAAAATCTCCTTGCAGAGGGTGGATACTTGGTTCCATGCTCTGGTCTGCCACATGCCAGGCAGCTTCTTGCTCAAGCCTCCAGAGGAATGGCTGAAATTAGGGCATTTAAGGTCTTCAGTCAAAGGACTCTTTCTTTATGGTCTATCAAACTGTTATATTGGCTATATCATGATCTGTTTTCTTATATATCAGCACGTTATTAAGCAGAGCAACATGAAAAAGGAAGCAGAATGATGCAGCTTATTTCTTATGGTTCACAAGACTCAGGTCCTTTGGGATGCTAGACAATGATCAACATCCCCAGAATTAATCTTATCATGTGTCCCAATATCAAGGTATTATGAAGGTGTTTAAAATTAGTGAAAAAAATCATTTTAAAAGTGAAGAAAAAAATATATGAATGTATCTTAAAATGACTGTAAGTATTAAAAAAGAACTGTAAAAACAAGTTAGACTCAGGAAATTATAAAATTCATGTTGAAAAAGTAATATAAAAATAAAATTCTTAAGCCTGAGCAGTGCTGAATTACAGGGTCTCACAGAAATGTCATGGTTCATTATCATACCTACACACATAAACATGCCAGAAATAAAGAAAAGAACAAGGCTGGTGATATCTTTCATTTCTTTAAGGTTGTTTCTCCCTTTTGGTGTAAAATACGTACTAGTTATTAATAGGCTATAAAAAGATAAAGGAGATCATTTTTTCTTTTCTACAAATTCCCCTATAATTGCTGTTAATTTTACCTGTTTTCAGAAGGCAGGAGCCTAATAAGCAGAAAGAAGTTTCAATTTGGCCACAGAATCAAAGCACGAAATACGATTTCTTCTCAGAGTTCATTCAAATTAAATATAGCTTTATTTTTGCTACTATGGTAACTGTAAAAAGAACAATGGCTAAAATATTTGTTGACAGATGCAGAAAACAACATAACATTTCATTAATTCACCCTCAACAGAGATGTTTTTTGCCTTTTTCACATTGTTGACATTTACTTATTAATGTGTTATTAACTAGTCATTTTTAGAACATTTATATAATAGTGTAACAGATAAAACAAAAAGAGCAATTTAGTACATCCTTTAGATATAACAAAGGCTAATGTTTAATGTGCTTGGTTTGCTGTTAGGCACTTGACATTTGTCAACTCATTTAATCCTCACAAAATAATGCAGTGTTGGAATTATCCTTATTTTACAGACGAGGAAACAGAGGCTGATTCAGAGAAGTTGGGTGTATTGTTAGCAAATGATCAAGCTAGTTAGAACTCAGACTGTCAGAGAGAATGCTTTTTTTTTCTTTTAAAGATTTTTATTTATTTATTTGACAGAGGGAGAGAGACAGCCAGTGAGAGAGGGAATACAAGCAGGGGGAGTGGGAGAGGAAGAAGCAGGCTCTCAGCGTAGGAGCCTGATGTGGGGCTCGATCCCAGAATACTGGGATCACACCCTGAGCCAAAAGCAGACGCTTAATGACTGAGCCACCCAGGCGCCCCAGAGAGAATGTTTTTTTATACCATTCCAGAATATCTCCCTACAAAGACACTGAAAGAAAAATTTAGAAGACAACAGCATAGCCTGAGTGCCTACAGCATGCAAGGAATAAAGCAGAGTGTCCCGGAAAACATAAACATTTGTCAGACACAGACACTGCCTTCAGGCAGCTCACAACCTAAAAGAATAGATATCAGATAACAATATAAATAACTATAATAAAAGGGAGAAATCCACAGTTGTCAAAAATAAATTAGTTGAATATTAAGAGAAATGATATTGTTACTGGCAGGGGAGGATTAATTAAGACTTTAGGAAGTAAGCAGCATTCAAATTGGACTTTAAAGCCTATAGAATAGTTTTGTAGCAACTAGTGCTCACTAACATTTGCAAGAACCCACCTCGCATACCAGAGAGAGTATACATCTTATTTAAAAATTAGTTTCAAGGGCACCTGGGCGGCTCAGTCATTAAGCGCCTGCCTTCAGCTCAGGTCATGATCCCAGAGTCCTGGGATTGAGCCCCGTAAGGGGCTCCCTGCTCAACAGGGAGCCTGCTTCTCCTTCTCACTCTGCCCCTCCCCCTGCTTGTGAATGCACGTGCTCTCTCTCTCTAATAAATAAATAAAGTCTTTAAAAAATCCTTTCAGATTTATCATTGTTCATAAGTCCTAAGCTTATGCTTACTTCTCCCTTAAACTGGTATTGGTATTTTGGTTGTAGAATAACCTAAGAATCAAGGTGCTTTGTTCTTTCATTTATAACAGAATCCTGCTCTATTTAACCTCTCTGCCTCCCTTATTTAAGAAATGTCTTTCAGGGGCGCCTGGGTGGCTCAGCGGTTAACCGTCTGCCTTCGGCTCAGGGCGTGATCCCCGCGTTATGGGATCGAGCCCCACATCAGGCTCCTCTGCTATGAGCCTGCTTCTTCCTCTCCCCTAACTTATTTATTTCATAGACCTGAGATCAGTAACCTTAGCAAAAATCCAGCTTACTACCCATTTTCACAAATAAGATTTAATTATGACACAGTCATGACCATATATGTTTTCATATTGTGAAAACATGCTACAATGGCAGAACTGAATAAATGTGACAGATATCATATGGCATCAAAACCTAAAATATTTACTATTGGACCCTTTTCAGAGAGTTTGCAGACCACTGCCACAGACAATTCATTCAACAAATACTTATTATGGAACCACAAGGGTAGGTATCTAGTAAATAGCATGGGTTGCTCCTTATAGGACTAGCCTCATTAAACCAAGTTAAAAATTCATATTGCATTATAATTAATCATCACATTTAAGGAAGAACTTGAACAACTTTTGCTGTGGAAAAAAATACAGCAGGTGACTCAGGATGTAGTACATTAGTAAGTGCTCTATTCTTACTATTTATGTAACTAGCTAACATTGAGCATTTACTGAGTGCTAGACACTATTGTAAACACTGAATAGAAGAAATATATGTCATTTATTCTTCACCACAAGCCTAGGGTGTAGGTACTATTATTATCGTCGTTTTACAAATGATGAAATTAATACTCAAGATGATTTATTTCTAAAATCCCACAGTTTATATTTGCTAGAGCTAGAACCTTACAAAACATGTTTTCATCCCAGGAGATACTTAAGCAGAGACTGGATGGCTTCTTAAAAGGTATAATGGATTATATTTTTTAAAGAGAGCAAAAAAAATTAATGACCACCATTTATTGAGAGTCTACTATGGGTCTGGCATTGTTCCATGTGCTTTAAACACATTCTCTAATTTTCATATCACCCCAGAAGGTAGGTATAAGTTCCTCTTCTAAAAATAATGAAAAGTATTGACAGGTTATCAAAGTCATATACCTAGTATGCTGTAAAGCTAAGATTAAAACTTAGAGGTATGTGACTCTCTTGATTATCTGAAGCTATTTCCATTTTTTAAAAATCCTAGATGTAAGGGGTGTCTGGATGGTGCATTTGGTTGAGTGTCCGACTCATGGTTTCGGCTGAGGTCATGATCTCGGGGTCATGAGATCAAACCCCACATCAGGCTTTGTGCTCAGTATAGCGTCTGCTTAAGACTCTCTCTTCCTTGCCCTCTGCCCCCCCCACCATATGTTCTCTCTCTCTAAAATAAATAAATAAATCTTTAAAAAAATCCTAGCTATACTTCCATAGCATATGAAAAGGAACCACCTTTAAAAATGAAAGCAGCAGATATTCAATAGCTGAGCAAATAAGGAAAGAATAACCTACATAATTAAAATAGCAGAGAAAATTGGGAAATATGAAATATATTTCTAAATGTAAGTATAGAATTCTTTTCTAATTGCAGCTAAGATCAAACTTAAGCCAAAATAGAATTTGATAGAGACACTAAACCTTCATTAAGGGAAATTTTCTTTAATTCTTCTAATAGAAATGATGATCCATTAACATTTAGCAGATATTTCTGACATCATTAGATATCCCTTTTTCCAAGGGAGGAGAGGCCCAGTCAACCCATTTCCACACTACTGTTGAAGGAACATCTGAAGACATAAATGTGAACAATCCTCTTTTCTTAGAAGGCATGATTGAATGATAAAGAGACTTAAAAAAAAAAAAAGGAGAGGTTCTGGGCATTAGGTCCAAATAGACCTGACTTTGAATATTCACCCCTGCTACTTTGTAACTGCCACCATAAACGAGTTAATTTATTTCTCTGCACCCAAGTTTTCTCATCTATAATGGTGCTTGTGAGAAATGCTGTACAGGTTATTCGACACGGCTCCTTAGAATACATCTGACCAAAGGAATTCTCTCAGTTATATAATCATTTTTCCTCAGAGAAGGTCTTCAAAAAGAAATATCATTTTCTCACTTATTCCCTTTCCTAATCTTTATATAGACTCCTTATGTCTCTTCAGTTTGAATGGCATGAGAAGAATATTTGTTGTATGCCTACTATGTATGGGTGAATTGATAAATGTTGACAAAAGGTAGAACATTTCAGGTATTTGAAAAGATTTATGGAAATGCTCAGAATCTAGAAAGTTGATGTGTGTTCCAGTTCTTGACAATCACACTAGTTTCAGTATGACAGAGGAGAGAGTAACAGAAGGAGTAACTGACAATCAAATATGAAAGAAGAATAAATAAAGTTTTCAGCATTCAAAGATTCGAAAAACTCTGCTTGAGAAGTTAGTTAATGATATATTCAAGTGTACAGAAGAAGCAAAGTAATAATAAGACATCAAAGCCAGGAACAAGGAATCATCTCCATGAGAATAAAAGGTTTTGCTCCTGTGCAGCAAATCCAGAAAGCAAATGATAGAGACCAAAGCAGGATAGACAATTTTTGAATGGAGATATCCAAGAAAAAAGAGGGAATCAATAGATAGTAAGATAGAATGCAGAAATTTAATGAGGAAATGATAAAGGAAAATTGTACAAGGAAAAGAAAGGCAATTAAAAACTCCAGGAAAAAGATCTGATTAGAAAGTTGAAGGTGGGAAATCTTCACTAAAATGTCGAACAAGGAGGCTGACTAGAAAAAAGAAACAAAGCAATCAAAGGATATTAATCCATCCATGCACTTTTAGGTTTATATCTCCTTTACTGCTCATATTCTTTAAAGGCAAAGCATAAACATTAGGAAGAGAGATGATAGAATTTATAAGCAGTTACATTTACACTCTTTCTCATGTTAACACACACTTTCCTAGCTATTTAACTAGGTAAAGATTATGATGTCTGTTCCCATATGCTGACCCCTTACTATCATCATAGAAACATGTCCTTTCTTGGTATAAATATGGTATATCCATATAGTGGTATAATAATAAAATTTAATTAATATCTATCCAGAGGAAAAAGAGAGGAGTTGCTTAAGATCTGAGTGTGAATACCAAACAAATCACCTTCAGGGCTTTAACAAATTATATAAAATGATATTAAGACTTAAAATTTGTGTACCAAGATTTTCAGGTACCAGTTTATGCAACTCCCATTGAAAACAGCCACCAGGTCATCACCCACTCTTGTCTCAGCTCACATTTCTAGTACCACTTTGCAGAGCCAAGTGATGGCACATAGATTGCAGCCTGAAGAGCTGATGAAATAAGGAACTAGGATCTAAGAAGGTTTTGGACTCTAGAGCCTCTCCAGAACATCGGCTATGTGTCTCAGCCTGCATGACATGAAAAATTCAAGCCATGAGGCTTTAGAGGAAAATGCAGATCAAAAAATGACCAACAGGACAGCTAAAGAGTTTATGAGGTGAATCTAACCAATATCATGGTCAAATAGGAAAAAAGGTACATGATCGCAAGATATTAAACAATTGACAGAATGCAAAAGAAAGAGAAACCATTCAATTTTAATTCTAGGTACATTCTCCTTCTACTGGACCTAGAGTATTGATAGAAAAATAAATTTAATTTTAGCATGCCATTTGTAAACATAAATATGTAAATGTGATTCAATGGCTAAAATTTTGTAGTGTGAGCCTATGAACAAAATATGGGAAACTTGGCCAGTATCCCAGGATAAAATGTAAATGTGTACAAGCACAACAGTGTATAAGCGGAAGTATAACTAAAAGAAAGCAGGTGAAGAAGGGGAGGAATAATGAAAAAAAGAACCCAGGAGCTAATATCTTCATTTTCCAAAATAGGAAGACAAGAAATACTGCCTAAAGTTGATGAAATGTAACATGGAAATATAAAAGTATTATTTAAAGTTTTTTGGAGAGAGGGTTGGGGGCAGGGAGAGACAGAGGAAGAGGGAGAGAGAGCATGAAGCCTGATGAAGGGCTGCATCTCACAACCCTGAGATCATGACCTGAGTCAAAATCAAGAGTTGGATGCTTAACCAACTAACCCACCCAGGTGCCATTATAAACTTATCAAGTATAATATTATTTAAAGTCACCAAGCTAAAAAACCCTACAATGTATCATAAAAAACAAACATTTGGAGGATTGGACATAGAGATAATATAAGTGAGCAAAAATCTTTAGTCTCAGAAAAGTAAGATAGACCATTTAAAGTTGATAAGTCAGTAATAGAAATATATGTATTTAGAAATATGGTAAACTTGAGATTCACTTTGGTGTGTGACACATCACATTCAATATTTATTGAATGCTTGCTATGAAGCAGGCATTGTAATAAGTATCAAAGATTTATAGGTAACTATGAAACTTTAATATGGAAATAAATATATAACAGGGGCGCCTGGGTGGCTCAGTCGTTAAGCATCTGCCTTCGGCTCAGGGCATGATCCCAGCGTTCTAGGATCGAGCCCCGCATCAGTCTCCTCTACTAGGAGCCTGCTTCTTCCTCTCCCACTCCCCCTGCTTGTGTTCCCTCTCTCGCTGTCTCTCTCTGTCAAATAAATAAATAAAATCTTTTAAAAAATTTTTTTTAAAAATTTAAAATAAGGAAATGCATATATAACAGAAAATTAACACAATTTAAGTGATATTTTAATAATAATGTTAAAGCCCTTTGTTATCATAGAAACTAACATATAGGGGCGCCTGGGTGGCACAGCGGTTAAGCATCTGCCTTCGGCTCAGGGCGTGATCCCGGCGTTATGGGATCGAGCCCCACATCAGGCTCTTCTGCTGTGAGCCTGCTTCTTCCTCTCCCACCCCCCTGCTTGTGTTCCCTCTCTCGCTGGCTGTCTCTATCTCTGTCAAATAAATAAATAAAATCTTTAAAAAAAAAAAAAAAGAAAAAGAAACTAACATATAGTACTCATAAAATAAAATTGAGATCCTAAAACCTATGCCCAAAACCAAAACTCCAGGAGAAAGAATAGAGATGGAAGAGAACTTAAGAGTCATATTAGAGACACTATTTAAAAGCATGTATGGAGGTCTTTAGTTTCCAGATTGCTCAGTCCACACTACCATTATCTAATGGTGTAATGGTGAGTCCAATCAATTCAATAAGAAAAAAAATCAAATGATCATAAAGATTGAAGACTCAGAGACATGGTTACTATTATTTACAGATCATATAATTTCTTAACTAGAAAATCAGTTTAAACATTTATACAAACCACAGTGTGATTCCTAAGATGACAAGATACAGAATAAAGATAGAAAAGTTAACAACTTTCCTTTCTACCAGCAGCAACCAGTTAGAAAAATATCACAACAGAAACAGATATGAAATAACATAAAAAACCTATTAAATATGGAAAACCACATATGAAAAAACTATACAGCTACTTAACAACATAAAAAGGACTTGAAAATATAGAAATTAATATCATTCTCCTGAGTGGGAAGATTCAATATTATAAGAATGCCAATTTTCTCCAATTCATCTCTAAATTTGACCTTGTTCCTTTCAAAAGCTCTGTACATAAGATCTAAAACTATAAAACTCTTAGAAAAAATAGGGTAAATCTTCATTACATTTGATTTGGCAATAATTTCTTGGATATGAAACCAAATGTACAGGCAACAAAAGCAAAAGTAGATAAACTGGTCTAAATCAAAATTTAAAACTTACATGCATCAAAGGACATAATGAACAGAGTGAAAAAGGCAACCAATGAACTGGGACAAAATATTCACAAATCATATACCTGTCAAGGCATTAATATCCAAACTATATAAAGAACTCCTACAACTTAGCAACAAAGAAACAAATAATCTAATTTTTAAAATAGATGAAGAATTTAAATAGATGTTCTCCAAAGAAGATATACAAGAGCCAACAAGCACATAAAAACATCCTCAAGATCACTTTTTCATTAGAGAAATGCAAATCAAAACCACAGTGAAATGTCGCTTGACACCTATTAGGATGGCTACTATAAAAAAAAAAAACCATAAAATAACAAGCGTTGATATGGAGGTAGAAAAATTGGAACACTTGTGTACTGATGGTAGAAATGTAAAATGCTACAGCCATTATGGGAAATAGCATGTCAGTTCATAAAAAAATTTTAAATAAAATTACCATATGATCCAGAAATTTCACTTTGGGGTATATATCCAAAATAACTGAAAGCAGGGTCTCAAAGAGGTATTTGCCCATCCATATTCATGGCAGCATTATTTGCAAGAGCCAAAAGGTAGAAGCAACCCAAGTACCCATTGATCAGTGAATGGATAAACAAAATGTGATATACACAGGCAAAGGAATATTATGCAGTTTTTAAAAAGAAGGAAATTTTGACACATGCTAAAACATGGATAAATCTATTTACACAGATATATTTGTTTACTATACAATTAATTATATATTTATATTATATATTTATTTATACACTGTATTTATTTATACACATACATGTATTTTAATTCTGTAATTTATCTTAGGTTCCTCATCACCTGCTAATTAATTATACATATGTACATACAGTAGTCCCCTTTTATCCATGGGGGATATGTTCCAAGACCACCAGTGGATGCCTGAAACTGTGAATAGTACCAAACCCTATATATACTATGTTTTTTCCTATACGCACATGCCTGTGATAAAGTTTAATTTATAAATTAGGCACAGTGAGAAATTAACAACAGTAATAAAATAGAACAACTATAACAACATACCATAATAAAAGTTATATGAATGTGGTCTTTCTCTCAAAATACCTTATTGTATATCCTTCTTCTTCTTGTGATGTGTAAAGATAAGATGCCTACATGATGAAATAAAATGAGTGAATAATGTAGGCATTGTGATATAGTGTTAGGCTACTATTGACCTGGTGACAAATACATCAGAAGGAGGTTCATCTGCTTTTGGACTGTGACTGATGGTGGGTAACTGAAAACACAGAAAGCAAAACCACAGATAAAGAGACACTACTGTATGTATGTATATATACACACACATATATATACATACATAAAATACATACACATGAAGAAGATATGGTAAGCTATTTTTATAATTATGGAGTTGGTCAAGGTCAGCCTAAGCAAAACACAAGCCCAAAAGTGTTAAATAAATATATTTTAAAATTTTGGCTTCATAAAGATTAAAACTTCTGCCCCATAAAAAAAGAAATATAAACAAAGTTAAAGGGCAAGCAACAAATTGGAGAAACATTTTTATGAAATATTTTTCACAAAGTTTGAGACCTAGAATATACAGTGAATTCTCACTTTTGTGGTAGTTTTGTTTTATAAAGTCACCATGAACACGAATTAGCAAATACTGAATCATCGTTCTTAGGGAAAATACAGGGTTAGGTTCCTACAAGACCCTGGTCACAGCATTTTCATCAACTGATCAATATGAAATTTGTTTTATGTGTATTTTTATTTAAAGATAACTATATATATATATTCATTAACACTGAACTCACAGCCAACAGCATATAATTCATGCCTGAATGATGCTTATCCAACATGTATTTTCTTAGAAGGCGTATCACAGCCTTCTTGAGCTCCTAGAAATACTAGACAGAACTTCAGCACTATACTGAGTCATTTCAAACAGTGAAATCCTCAACAAAAGCACAAAATTTTTTATCTAAGTGGCACTAAATAGACTGTGAAAAGGACAACTGTTTATACAGGATAAGAGCTGAAGCAAGAAGGCAGAGTTTCACCTATCCAGCTTCAACTGGAAACATGTGCATCAAGTGACTCAAATTTTTCACTGTTCTCTGCATGTTCATGAATGATCACCATGAGTATTGTCTTGGGGGTTACAAATAAAATTCAGCAAGTGGGCAAATTCACAGATAAAGAATCCACAAATAACAAGGACTAACTGTATTAAAATACACTTATAAAGCAATTCTTTTTAAAAAATGGTAAACAAAATAAGTATGTAATTCACACAAGAAGACTTACAAATGCCCAAAAACATTTGAGGAAAAAATTCTTTCGCACTAATAATCAGGGAAATGTGACTTAAAACAATAATGACAAATAATAATTGATGTCCTTAAAAATAAAGTTATACAATGACAATCACACAAACAATTCATCCCACAGTGTCTTCTAGCTGTCCCTACCTAATCCTCTCAAAACAGCAATTTAAATTATTAAAGACAACTGAATCAAAAATGCCTAGGAAAGTATAGACTAATATGAAAAATGAATGAATGATTGAGTGAATGGATGGCACCAATGATGTCCATCAATGGACAGATGCAAGCAATTATTTCCAAACTATTCTAGGGAAATTCATGGTGACATAATGAACTGTCATGACTTTTTACAACTCATAGCATTGATTTTTTTCACAAAATATAAAATATTTATTAGAAAATTAGATTGCTTAGCATAAATAATCCAAACAATGTGTAAGTATATAAAGAGGGAAGTTAAAGTCCCCCTGAAATAGTAAGCCTTAGATAGAACTATTAGATATAACTATTATTAACATAGTATTAGCATAGCATACATACTGCCAGATTTTCTTTTTTTTAATAATAATTTTTTATTATATTATGTTAGTCACCATACAGTACATCCTTAGTTTTTGATGTAAAGTTCCATGATTCAATACTTGCGTATACAGACTTTCTAAGCACAAATAAATGTTACATTTATCTTAATGCACTTATTATGAAGTTAGTTTGCACTATACATACTGTTTTTTAACCTGCAAATCCTACCAAAATTGCTAGAGTATTATTTTCAGAGGCCAAGAACCGAAGAGAAAAAGATCAATTTGCATTTGTATAGGAAGGAATTTATACAGTAACTTGCACTTATATTTTAAGATCTTTATAATAATCCTATAAACAGGAAAATAGCCTCCTCATTTTAAAGAATAGGAAGCAGAGGGTAAGTTACTTGTCCATGATTATACCAATAAATAGCAATCAGAATAATTACTTGAACTAAACTTTGAGGTTCATGAAGGCAGACACCATATATAATCCTTATTTTATATCATTCACAGTACCTGGCACAAAATTTAAAACAACATGAGGCATGATGCACGTTTATATTGTTTAGTGCTCTAAACCCTGCATGTAACTAATGGTCAATAAACATTTGTGAAACAAATGGATGAATGCATAAAAGAATAGAAAAATGTGGAGGGATTCTAAATGAACTGAGATTCCTATCAAGCCATTAATTTTTTTAATCTGTAGAATAAATAATAAATATATTTAGCAGCTCAACCACTCTGGAAATATAATGTAAAATGGCATATCAACTTGGGCAAGTTACTTGATCTCCTGAAACTCAATTTTCTCAAGGTCAAGTGAAAATATTTCATAGAATTGCAGTGAAATTTAAGTGATATAAGGAATATAAAGTGTCTATCACCATACCTGGCATGGGCTAGGCACTCAATAAATGCTAGATACTATTGTTAACATTCCTATTATCATCATCATTATAATAGTTTCCTAAAAATATACAAAATGGAGACTTCCCAATGGTAAAGTTTTAGTCCAATTATTTTGAAGGTTATTAAAATGACTAAATAAAATCATAAAGATCTAGATCACATGAATGCTGATAGTAAAGCTAAAATACATTTCTCTAGAAATGCCTGCAACTCCTACATTCTGCCTAGACACAGACAATAGACATCTATTCCTTGAATGAGTATGTAACAGATGAAATGTCTACTGACCAAATTTCCAGTCATCATATTAGTTTCCTTTAGTCACTGTAACAAATAACCACAAACTTAGTAGCTTAAAAAAATATTAACTTATTCTCAGACAGTTATTGAGATCAGAAGTCTGAAAGGAGTTTTGCAGGGGTAAAACCAAGGTGTCAGCAGGACCTGTTACCTCTGGAGGCTCTAGGAGAGAATTCGTTCTCTGCCTTTTTCATTTTCAAGATGCCACCTACATTCCTTGGCTCACAGCCTCTTCCACCATCTTTGAAGCTAGCAACGTGACATTTAAATTTTTTTCTCTCTTTCTTCATCATATCATCTTCCCTATTATAAGGACCCTTATGATTACAATGGGTCCACATAGGCAATCCAGGATAATCTCCCCATTTTAAGATCCTTAACTTAATCACATCTGCAAAGTCCCTTTTGACATATAAATTAACATAGTCACAGTTTAGAACCTGGATATTTATAAGGGAGGGAGACACTATTTTTTATTATATTCCATCCTCTGGGACCAAAAAATCACATCTATCCATATGAATAATCCATTCACCCCCATTTCAACATTCTCCCAAGTCACAACCCATTAGGACATCAATTTAAATCTCATCTAAATCTTATCAGCTCAAAAGTCCCAAATCTCATCATCTAAATCAGGTATAGGAGAAATTCTGAGTATGATCCTTCTTGAGGCAAAATTCCTCTTCATCTGTGAATCTTCAAAACTAGAAAACAAGTTATTTGCTCCCAAAACACAATAATAAGATGGGCATAGAATAACAATTATAGATATACCCATTCAAAGAGGGAGAAATGAAAGGGAAAAAAGGGGGAGTAAACAGTTATAAGTTAGAAAACCAACCGGGGAAACTTCACTAGGTTTCAAGGACTAGGAATAATCCTTTGTAGGATTATTCTCAGAATCCTTCTCAGCTCCATCCTCAGCCCTGTCCTCTGAGTCTTACTTTCTATTTAATAAAAGTTAACATATATTTGCAACTGTGTAGTTTTATTAAGCCTGTTTCTTGCCTGTAAGAATACATTCCTTTTCAAATCCAACAACCATCTTTTATTTTATCTTCTCTTTGTGCCTTTCAGTCCTAACTGGCAGTGTCCCTGCTAATAAACCATCCTCACAGACCTTGTGGGTATCTTACATATGTCACAGGGATTCATTCCATTAAACAAAAGCTCCCTCCACAGATCTTTCCTGGATAATCCCATCTCTGGATTGTGCTGAGAAGGCTGAAGAGATCTATGAAATACACACCTAGTCTCTTGAAAGAGCCCTGTGTGTGACGGAATACTCTGATTTTTTTATCCCATGGGCACTAGAAAAGTTATCCAGTCACACTTTTGGCTTTCTCCCCAGGACACACTTTCTTGAGAGTGAATCCACAAATTTTAGCCTCTTTTTCAATCTGGACAGGCTGAGAATGTCTCAAATCATCACATCCTGGATTCTTTTTGCTTAAAAATTAGATTTTCCAGCTTTGTTTTATTGTTGACCTTTAATTTTATACCATTGTGGTTAGAAAACATGCTTGGTATGATTTCAGTCTTTTTAAATTTGTAATATTTGTTATGTCTTTTTAAATGTGATTTAACCAGGGGATTCTTCTGTGTATACTTGAAGAAAATGTGTATTCTATTTTTCTTGGATGGAATATTTTATATGTGTCTTTTAGAATCATATATTCTGAAGTATGCCTCAAGTAAAGAATGATCTTGTTGAAAAAAAAAATGTTATTCGTTCAATTTATACTTTTTGCTATAGGTAGCAAGAAGAAACCAGGCTGCACATTCAACACTGTGCTTGGAAATCTCCTCAGCTAAATACCCAGATTTATCACTTACTACTTTGCTTTCCATGTAATACAATTCTGCTAGGCTTCCTGCTACTGTATAACACCTCCTTTCCTCCAGTTTTCAATAACATATTCCTCATTTACTTCTCAGTCTTTATCAGAAGCACCTTCAACAATATTCATATGTCTACCAACATTCTATCTATGATGATTTGGGTATTCTCTAAGATGATATGGGTTTTCTCTACTATTCTCCTCACTTTTTTTTCTGAACCCTTACCAGTAGTGCCTTTAACATCCATCCTTCTACAAACACTGTGACAATTTTTTAAGACAATATAGGTATTTTTCTACAGTATCACCTTCTGAGCCCTCGCTGAGAGAAACTTTAGTATTCATAATTCTGGTCAAGGCAATCTAGACTTTTCCTATTATACTACTCAAAACTCTTCTAGCCTCCAGCCACTGTCCAATTCCAAACACTTCCATATTTTTAAGTATTCGTTATAGCAGCACCCCACTTCCAGGTATCAAAATCTGCATTAGTTTCCCGGGACCGCCATAACAAATTACCACACACCTAGTAGCTTAAAGCAACACTAACTTACTCTTTCACAGTTCTGGATGTCAAAGGTCCAAAACGATCCTCACTGGGCTAAAATCAAGATGTTGGCAGAGCTGGTTCTTTCTGGAGGCTCTAGGGGAGAATCCACTTCCTGCTTTTTGACCACCTGCATTCAATGGTTTGTGATCGTTATCGTTTCAACCTCAGCTTCCATCATCACTTACCCCTCTGACTCTGACCATTTTGCATTTATTTTATAAAGACCATTGTGACTACACTGGACCTACTCGGCTAATCCAGGATATCTCCCCATCTCAAGATCCTTAATTTAACCACACCTGCAAAGTCTCTTTATCATGTAATGTCATGGAGTCAACTTGTAAAAATCAAGATGTAGACATCTTTTGGGGGAACTAATCTTCCTACCACAGCCATGTTCATTATTAACTAAATTGTCTAAAATGTTTAACCCATATTTTCAATTACATTGTTTTAAGCACTCCCCTCATTCACAGCCCAAATTACTAACATTTTGAATATTGGTTCTTCTAAAAGTTTCAACAAGAAGTTCAGCAACAGATTAAGACTATATACTGAATCACACAATTCCCAGAGCTGTTGAGATCTGAATAATTCCTTGACTCATTATTATTGTTTGGAGTATTTCCAGAGTACATAATAGTTTCATTACAGAGAGAAAAAGTTAAATCTCTATCATAAAAATCATAACTATTCTGAAGCTGAAAGATATCTAATGAGTCATCTCAATTTCAAGGATGAGAAAAATAAGACCCAGGGAAGTTAAATGATTTACTTGATGACACAACTCTAATGTAGAGGTCAGGGAGCATAAATTTATTTTAATAATATCTAATGCCTAACTATGGAAATCTGTTCTAAGAGCAAGCATACAGAAAGCCACTACATTCTCATAAAAAGAATTCCTCAATCTCAAGTTCAGGTAGATTTTTGTTTAGCTAGTTGAACTTCTTAAGTTTTGAGGCCAATATTAATATGGTAGTTTTCTAAATGGCTAAAGGAGTTTAAAACAAACTATATCAGATTAATGAAAATAGAGACATATTTTCCAGATGATGATTAACAGGCCAATAATAGGAGTTCTACTGTTGTTGGTCTAATGAATGGTCTGAAAAAGTTTCTGAAAGTCCATAGACCCTACAAGTATTGCAGTGTCTGATTTCCCTGGAGATAAGGCAATTATCTCATGCTCTAATGGAACACTAAGATAAATATTTTGAAATATATGTGCGTGGTATAAAAGTGCTTTTAAGAAAACAGGTGTATTTCCACTTTATTTTTTTAAAGCACCTAAATTAAATTATTGTGTCCAATGCTATTTATTCTTTTCAAAATACACCAAAACCACTGAGATACTTTTAAAATCTTAGATTGATACTAAATGTGTATTAGGCTTATTGTTTTTTTCTAATTATAAGATAAGTAATATGGACATAAAGTAAAAATTAAGATATAAGGACTTTAAACAGGCCAGTAAAAATTGCTATTGGTGTGTTAAGAGGCTTCTTAATAAACAAAGGAAAAATACTCATATTATCAGAAATAACCAGATATTTCAAAATGAAGGGAAGAAAAATGTTTGTTTTGACCTACAGAACAAACTAAAGACTCAAAAACTATGGTTTTACATATGTGTGTGTATGTGTGTGTTACGTATACCATTATACCAATAAGGATATCTTAATCTTATTGCTTTGATAACATTTATAATAGTTGGCAAAATTTCTTGGACTTTTCATATATATATATATATATATATATATATATATATATATATACACAATATGGTAGTGGTAAGAATAGAACATAAATGTAATGTTTAAGTTTCTTTTCACTACATAGTCAGCATAGAGATATCTCGGAAAAAGTTTAAAATCTCAACAGCAATGTGAGGATGTATCAAAACATAAAATGTATCAAGGCTGTAAAAATAGACATTGCTAATAGTTTTATTTTTCCCACTAATAGAAATTATCCTAATAAAAATAGAAAGTATAAGGAAAAGAAAATTTACACTGTCCCGAGATAAGCATTTTAAACATTTCACTGAACATACTTTCATACACAAACACACACACAGATGATCTTACATAAATTGGACCACACATATAACACTCGTTTGAAATTTTTTTGCTTTGCTCTTTATCTTTAAGAAAAAAAAATCAGGAATATCTTTTCATGTCAAATAGGGAACCACATAATGATTTTTATGACTACCGAGTATTGTATCATAGAATGTTCCATAATTTATTTAACCAAACCCCGATTATAAGATATTAATCTTGTTATTATCCTTTTTTTACTACAATAAACCTTGATAAACACACTGTACTACTAACCTATTTACCAACTTGTCCAATTCTTTGTTCAAGGTAAATTGTCTACAATTACTTCTAATTGGCTACAACTAAAATACTGGATAAGAGAGTCTGTATATTTTAAACTCATACCTAACAGAAATTTTGCCTAAGCCTTTTTGAAACCAATTTGCCAATATGTATTAGATCCTTCGATGGGTCCCTGGGACAGGGGGTTGTGCTGAGCTATGGCAGACAGGGTGGCGTAGTAAGGATGGGTGGGGTAAGGTGGAGAGGACAGTGTCCCTGCTCTGAGGGAGGGGCTGTTGGGCAACAGAGACAAAGGGATGTGTGGTTGGCACAGGTCACAATGGGCAGGAGAGGATAAAAGGGGTCCTGTGGGGTGGTTTAAGCCTAGGTGGAGGCTTTGGTTTGGGAGGAGAGAAGCAGTACAAATACAATTGGCAGTGAGGTTGTAGAATCCAAAAGAGCAGAGGCTATTGTGAACCAATGTGTCAGGCTCAAGAGGAGGCCCCTCCCTACTGCAAGTGAACACCACCATCTACATGCCTCAACATCTGTACACTCTGGCATCTATTGGGACCCCAACATCTGTGCACCTCAACATCTGCGCACAGTGACATCTACTGAGGCCCGGATCTCTCGCTCCTCCACATCTGCATACCATAACATCTACTGAGGCCCGACCTCTGTGAGCCTCCACATCTGTGCACTCTGACATCTACTGGGGCCCCAGCATTGGTCCACCTTGACATCTAGTGGGACCCTGACCTCTGCTTCTCAACATTTGCACATGGTAATATCTACTGGGGCCCTGATTTCTTCACTAAACATCTGAGTACCCTGTCATCTTCTGGGTCCCCAACACTATGCACCCCAATATCTCCATGCTCTAGGCAGAGCACAGTCTGGGGCAGGTGCAATTGTCTCTAGCACTGAGCAATTGGTAATCAGTACCCCCACCCTGTTCTCAATTGCTCAGAGACAAAAAAGCCTGCAAAGACCACTGCTAACCCACCTGCTAGAGAAACCAGGGAAATAGGACACCCTGCAAAGTGTGGTAAAGTGTGGAGGACCCCTAGGAGTCCTTGATAAAAGATAGCCATGAACAACCAATCTAAGTTACCACATTACACAGCCCAAAGCAGCCCTGCAATGGGTATGTTTAATACCTCCATGGGAAAGCTGCAGCAACAATTGTACAAGGGGGAGTATACTATATTCAAGTATGCCCCAATGTTTGAGAGTGACTTTATACAGGTCAGCAAAAAAGGAGAAGTGATTGACGTGCACAACCGTGCCCAAATGGTGACTGTGGGCATTGTTCGCACTAGCCCCCACCTCACACTACCTGATGTCATGCTGCTGGCCCGACCAGCTGCTATCTGTGATGACTATAACAGATATGGCCCTGCCACGCAGGAAAAAGTTTACAAGCCTACACAGATCTTAGAGCTAACCAGACTGTTTCCCTTGAAGTTTGTAACAATATCTATCCATAATGGTAAAAAACAACAGCTCTGCCTGAAGCTTGCCACTGGCCGCTCTTTTTACCTTCAGTTGTGTCCCCCTTCTAATACAAAAGATCTTTTTGTTTATTGGGAAAACCTTGTTTGCATTCTGAGACCACCAGTTGAGGCTTACAGAGGTTCCCAGGCCATCCCAGTTGGAGACACACTGGACATAACCGGGTTTGAAGAGGAGGACAAGAGCCCAGGGGTAAGTCTTTACAGAGACTCTAATAGATGGGGTCACGTGCTATGGGAGAACAGCTAAAAGTCCTGCAGAGCCTTTGGTACTGAGACTCATCTAGAAAATTCATTACATTTGGATGGGTTCAGGGCCAAAAGAGTCTTTATTTGGAGGCCATGTCACATTGGGGAGGTTCTGGGTGCTCCAAAGTGTTCCCCAATGCTGTATTTCAGAGCTTCCTTAGCTGTCAGCAGCTCTTAATTTCATGTCCAATACTGTATTGCCAATGTGTGGCATCCCGACCATATCCTCGCCCCCATGTCTCCCCTTGATCGCTATGTACTGATTTTGTATACATTGTTGGCAGAGGGATGTGCTTGTGAGCATTGTTAGTAGCTATCAGAATATCAAAGTGCATGCCTCTTAGCCAGCAGAAATACTAACACAAGTGTATTAAAAAAGGCATATGAGAATATTCGCTGGTGAATTATAATAATGTTCTTGCTGGCACTGGAACTGTCCAAGCAAAACTGGAATGATCATGTGGTCATTGTGGAGATGATACTAAAGAGGAGGATTCCTGCAACAAATGGGAGATTGGACTTGAGACCTATAATTATAAGCTTTTATTGTTTAGCTATAGGAATAAAAGGTCTCACTTTCTTTATTTCACTTTTTTATCTCTCCCATAGGCAAATGTCCTTCATTTCTATGGAAGGAATCAAGATCAAGTTGACATCAGGAGTCTTCACATGAACCCTGAATTGTTTGGGGCCACCCCTTACGGTTATGCTGGGGAGGAATGAATTCATCGTGCCTCCCACACATACTGCCTTCAAGAGTTCACACACTTCTGAAGCCACAAAGCCTACAGTATCAGATAAAAGGGCAGGGATGGTGACAGGAGCAGCCGTCACAGATCCAGGAAGAAGCACAGCTAGAATGGCCATAGTGGGAGCATTCAACATGTCTTATTATTGTTGTTAGCCAGGGCTGCAAGCCCTTCTTCTACTCAGAGGTTACTTCCAACACCTCAGTAGAAGCTACTGGCCTCTTCCCAGAGGGCAACATAAATATGGTGATTCCAAGAGCAGAAATACTGCCAAGCCCATTGCAAAAACAGCTAACAGCTCAGTATCGGGACCCCTTACTACAACTTCAGAGAGTGAAGGCTACATGAGTGAACAGGATGGAAGCCAGAGGTCTCCACCCAGCAGGACTGACTCTTCAGGAAAGAGTTTCAAAGCCCTGTATTGCACAGAGGTGGACACCTCATATAAGACTGTGGAGGAAAGCAATATCATCTATCCTAATACAATTCAACTCAAATTCTCTGCTGTAATACATATGCTCTATTAACAGGGCAGGGTAGCAATAAAAACAAATGGCTATTTCTGATCAGGCTCTAACCTATCTTTAACTTTCCCTTAACTTGATATTTGTGATTAAATGCACAGATGACAGAATAAAATGCTAAAGATTATTCTCAAAGACCTTCATCCATTTTTCATCTACATGTATTAACTAAAAAAATTATAAAATCCCCAAATACATAACCAAAGACAGAAGCAAATAGTAGTGATTATTATAAAAATATTATTGTCAGGAGTGTTGAAAAACTAATTTTACTTTCTAGAATGGGTTTCATTTCCCCAGTCTCTTTATTCCTGTTTTTTGCCCAATTTAAATATTACTTAACTGCTTTGAAATTATATTAAAGTACCCAACATATTCTATAAATCTTAATTCCCTGATATTGTTTAAATTCTAAATTTCTTTGTGAAAATTTAGAATTCTAAATAACTTCTCAATACAATGGAAGGATAAAATGCCATATTAAAACTAGAAAAACAGAATAATTAGCTAAACTTGAATATAGGATCATTTCAAAATCTAGACAAAAACTAGAGATTAGATAATCTTAGAAGTGTAAGATCTACAGGATCAGCCAGCGTTCTAATTTTGCAAGTAAAAAATTTATTTAAGACTCTAAAAGTAATACATTACATAGTTTTAATTAAGTTTATATTTCACATAGTTTTAATTAAGTCATATTTCCATAATCCTCATGTTTCTGAAGCTTAGCACTATGCTTTGAATATAGAGGATATTTGATACATGTGTGCTAGATCCAATTAAATTAAGGGTTATAAATGTGAAATAAATATATTTTATTTCAATCCAACAAATCTGAGTATACGGAAATTTGCAAGCACTATACTAATTCCACTGATCCCAAAGGCTCCCATACCAAACTGTAAGGTAGTGGTTTTAAGTCCATGAGACCTTATATGCACAGTGGTTCGCTTAATGATTTTTATTTCAGGTCTAAAAAAACAACTTCAAAATAAAATCCTGTTATTCATGAAATTTTAAGAAACTTTTTATTTTGAAGCTGGCCCATAAAATCCTGATTTCAAAGTTATTCCAAGTTGTAGGACAAATTTACATTTGATATGATGTCTTCAATGTCACAACAAATGTATTAAATTTTATTGTAGATACACACACATATGTTAAAGGAGAGTCCATCAGCAAACTGAGAACACTAGTAGAAGTCCAGATGAGAATATTACTAAAGAATTCTACTCTTCATTCATTACATTAAATAGAGTAAAAAAAAAAAAAAGAAAGAAAGAAAGGATAGCACATCTCAAGTAAATTTATAGATATAATGCAGTCACAATTAAAATACCAATAAGGATACTTTTATAAAATATAAAATTTTAAGAGCAGGAAATCATGTCAGCTAATTAATACAATCATAATTTCTTCTGCATTATATGTAAAAATATCAAAACTGAGTCATGTGGTTTTAAAAATAGGACAACAGAAATAAGAGATTTCAGAAGAAAATCCAAGCCAAACAGGATGCAATATAATGAGAGAAATGGGAATTATCTCTAGATAAAGTGAATTAAATAACCAAACAAAGAAGACGAATAAGTTTAAATCATTTGATAGTTTAAAAAACTACACAAAATACACTTATATATACAAATTAAGGGGGGGAAGCTGCAGACTGGGAAATTTGGTGGTAAATGTAACTACTAAAATATTATTATTCACAAATCTTCACAGGAAAATGGCCAAAGAAAAATATCTAGTATCAAAAAATTGTAAATCAAGCCTACTACCAAGCCTAATAAAATGAAAAAAAAAAATGAATGTTTAAGAAGGTGGTAGAGAAGCAAATTATAGTCATATATTATTGATGGCTCAGAGCCCTAATACTTTATCTTATGAAACAAACAAAATAGATAAATGCAAACAGTAAACTGTTAAGCAGATGAGGTTAGATTAATAAAATAAAATAAAAATAAGACAAAATAAAATCTATGTTTCTTTCATTCCTTTCTATTTCCTTACAGATATGAGGTAAAACTCTTTAAGTGTAGAAATGAAACTGCCAAACGTATACATTTGTTCATTGTTCCGTTCAACTACTACTTACTACTGACTATACTAGGAACTATGTTGGCCTTAGAAATAGATGTAATACAATATATAGTCTCTACCTTTATGGAACTCATGGTCCAGTATATATTGATAATAATTCTGTAATGATTAGGATAGTGTCTTCAAGTCCTAAAAATAGTTCATGTTAAGGTGAAGAGATTTTTTTTAAGTACCATATGCTGATTTGCTTTTCTCTACAATAAATTAATATTGGAATTTGAGTGGCTATGATCAACTTGTGACATAAGACATAAAAAATGTGATTTTTTTCTAAGACATAATTGCTTCATACTTGAGGCAAAACAGAAAATAATATTTTTGAGATGTAACACTATTCCGGACAATTACTGAAAATTATTTTCTGTCCAGGACTGCTTTTCCACACATGCAGTAAATAGTTACATATACATACCTTTGCCATTACAATGTTTTTTGTATTAAGTATTTTTTCATATTTTCATTGTGGCTTCAAATTTCCTAGCTCTGGGTAATTCTACTTATTTCTGAAACTCCTCCATAAGCTTGTGGTCCAAAAAACACAACAGTAATTTGAAGGTAATACAAAAGAATAAAATTGACTTAACAAATAGTGAGATAGTTTCAAAATCGTAGTCAAATATTTTAGAGTTCTGGTCTCATTTTTGGATTGTCCTACATAATTTTCAATGGTGAATATCATTCTACAATGTTCCATCGTGCTAAAAAATAAAAATGTCAGTGACAATGCTTTTGAGGAGCACTAATATTTTTCCTTGTAAATTATTTTCTGTTATTTTAATATAAATTGTAATTTAATTTGAAAAAGCATTCTTTAAATGAGCTATTTCTAGATCATAAATATTAAAAATATCAAAAACAACTCAATTTTTCAGGAACTAGCAACATGATCAAAATAAAACAACCACATAAAAGGATATAAAGTATGTGTTTGCTTATGCACATATGTACAGCAAGTTAAACATTTTACTGACCTTTAACTGAAGAAAAATTACAAAATGAATAAGATATTAATTGGATTTTCAGGAAGAGAGAAAAAAGATTTCCTTAAAAACAAAGGCAAATAATTTTATGTTTTATTATATATTAAGAAAAGTAAACTTTTACCTGTGCAAGAATGGGGAAGCCAAGGTTCCTACATCCATTACAAGGAGTTAATGCTTCCCAGAGTCCTGAGGGCCCACAAGTGTTTTCATCATCATCTTCTTCTTCCACTTCTCCTGGTGACAAATTTATTGTAGATGAAGTTCTCTGAAATTAAATTTATATTATACCAATATATTATATCAATATTATTTAGATATCTTAACATCAATTAAATGACATTATTTTCTTGTAGTGTATGTTAGCAAGCAAAATCAGCTTAATATTCACCATAGTTATGTGGCTGTGCCATGGCACTAAGACAGAAAACATGTGTAATTCAATTTAAGTTGAATATTTAAAAAAATTGAAAGTGAAAAAACTGGGTGAGAAAGACTATTAGGATACAAAGTTCACAATGAAAAATAGACATGAAAATGACCCAACAAAATATCTCAGTAGCAACAAATTAGAAAAATCTTATCATTTCTAAATGCAATCAGAGGAATAGCAGGAAAATACTTTATTAAAATAGGAATTGCCAAAAAGCATATTTTTTCACAATGTCTCCTTTTCAAAAAAATGAACTTCATAAAATTTTATATTATATGTGTAGTGGGGTAATACTTTTAAAATTAACAATGGGACTTCCATGTTTAACCTGCATATTTACTTTTGTTACTTGCCAAATCCCATTAAAATAACAACAACGGATTTGTTAAAATGGTCTAACGTGCATAAGGACAAGGACAACAGGAGAGAGATTAGCAGATGAGCAATAACAAGAAAATTTTAAGATAATGATAAACAAATGGATAAACAGATTAGCAGATGAGTAAGAACAAGAAAATTTTAAGATAATGATAAACAAACGGGTAGATATTACCTGATCTAGCAAACTTGAGAAAACTGAAAACAAAATGTCTGCAAGGGGAAGAATAAGCAGCATGTCTATTCATGACTCAGCACCATCAAAAGGGCTTCTGAATCATGAAGATGTAGGTGCAGGTGGGGCTGCAACAGGATAGAAACTCTACAATTGGAAGAGTTAGACCCTTAGACCAATGTTCTCAACTGGCCAAGAAACTAAACTTTCACCACTGACAAAAAAAGGGAGGTTTATTTTCTGGTGGGATTGAAACAAAAGGATTATGAATTCAAACAATCCATGTACAATGAACAGAGGGGTGTCTCTGTAAAAGCAAGGAAATCAATTGAATATCTGGTAGTTGTAGATTCCCAACCCACCCCAGTGCCTGTCCACATTCACCCTACAGAACATGGCAACTAGGTTTATATCCCCCAGGTAAGAGATGAGGATATATTCCCCTCTGCAGAAATTGACCTTCCAAGAAAGAAGATCTGTAAGTACCTAGTAAAATGATGGGGGTCTATGCCTTAACTCTTACTGTGAAGTCCACCTCTCATAAAATCTCCACTCAGATAAACAGTTTTAGGTAAATATGAACAAGAATCCAAGCATCATCACACATTTGAAGGAAGCTTTTAACAGAGGCCAAAATAAATATACAGAAAAAAGTTATAAATAGTATCCACAAAGACATAGAAGATACTTGCATCCATGAAAGAAGAACAGAATGCTGTAAGACAAATAAATACCTAAAACCCAATAGAAGGTGGAAAATAAGTCTGAGGAAATTTCCCAGAAGACAGAACAAAAGATGAGGAGAAATTAAAAGTTAAGAAATTGGGGATCAAATTAAGAGGTCCATGTAGAGAAAGGAGGAAATCATCAAAGAAACAACGCAAGGAATTTTGCCAAAACTGATGAAAATTCCATATTCAAAGTGCCTGATGAATGCTCAGCAAACTGATTTTTGTTTTGTTTTGTTTTAAAAAAAGGTGGAAGTCTTCAGAACGTAGTGTTGGATACACACTGATAGATCATTATTATTGAAGTTAGTAAAAATACTCTATATATTAAATTGTAAATGGTACCCACTTGACCCCCCCCCCGACCAAAAGTTGTGACTTTAAAATATAAGACTTCAGGGCGCCTGGGTGGCTCAGTTGGTTAAGCATTCATCTCTCAATTTCAGCTCAGGTCATGATCTCAGGGTCATGGGGTTAAACCCTACGTCTTGTTCCTTGCTCATTGAGGAGTCTGCTGAAGATTCTCTCTCTCCCTCTCCTTCTGCTCCTCCCTTTTCCCCATGCTCGTGCTCTCTCTCTCTCTGAAATAAATAAATAAATCTTAAAAAAATAAAATATGAGATATTGTTTTTCTATATTCACATCTTATATTTCCCTTCATCAATTTTCAATAACTGAGAAGTCATAAACTTAAAATGCCTCATAAGCAGTTACAGCCTATAAGATACAATAATAATAATAATAGCTATAATCTATTGAGCATTTACTATGTGACACTGTAGTGTCATAGGATTCTTATTCATTATTTTAATTCACACAAACTAAGGCACAGAGGGGTCAAGTAAAATCAAGGTCATAGAGCTGGTGGCAGAAAAAGGGTTCCAATCCAGACTGCCTGACTCTACAGCTGACCCCCTTGACCACTCACTATGTTACATGGCTTCTCATTCAACACAGTATCCTATAAAAGGCAATATATTGAATAACCAAGCTGACGTAATTGCAGTTTAAATAAAAAAGGTGTATTTGTGAATATATTTCTGCTACGTGATGACACTCCTGAAAGCAATTTGCTACCTGTGACAACTAAAATTTCTGTAATTTTGTACATAGCCGCCCATTCTTTCATAAAAACACATTTTTCAAATCAGTAATAAAAGATGATTATCACAGGGATTTTTCATCCTAAAGACATCCTGGTGAGAAAATCTTGGGGCATCTAAAGCTTTAATCTAGCAGAACATCTATGTATGTGTATGATCAACGCTGTCTACAAAATAGAATAAAATAACCAAATAGGCATCCCCTTCACCAACTCATGATCAGTTGTTGGTTTGACCATCAATGTTGACATGGCATGGCTCCATAAATCATTACATACTTCCCAAGAATTATCAACATTTTACAGATTAATCAGTTCTTTTGTATTTATGTTAAGGGTACTATAAGTATTTGATCCAATCTTACAAGGAACTTCCTCTATCTCTTTCTTCTCTCTAGAGAAAAATCCTGTTTATGTCTCTTCTCTGCTCATAAATCTCATAAATTATTTGCCATTGCACAGTAAATAATATCCAAATTCCTCAAGGTTCTAAGGTCAAACTATTTTCAACACTTTTACTTCCTATACTGTACTTATCCAGACTATAACCAAATAGAATTGTTTACCCTTCCCTAATCATCCTCAATGCCTTTATTCATGCCTTCCATCTAACTTCTCCATGAAGCATATTATACTGGTTAAGAGTTTAGGCTCTAAAATTAGTTCTGAATTTTCAGCTTGCCTACTTATTAGCCTTCTTATTAGAGTGATTTTCGTCAGATACGACCATTGTCAGCCTCACTTGCCTTATCTACTCAATGGGAAATAATACAGTAGAACCTCCCTCAGAATTTTTTTCCTGATAATTAAATAAGGTAATGAATATAATGTGCCTGACACAATAAGGTTTCAATACATATTAACTGCCATCTTAGCTATTATTCTCTTATGATCCCACTGATTCCTCAAAATACATTCAGATTTCACTTTTTTCCAGATTTCCCACAAACAGAAATGATATGGCTCTTCTAAATGGCTATAGCTCTTTGTGTGAGTTTTTGTATTATGATATTTCACATATACCTTGAGATGATAGATGGCACAGAGGCAAAGAGAAGTAGCTGTGAGGTCAAATAGATATGTATTTAAATCCCATCTCTGCCATTTCCAAGCTGTGTTACTCTGAGAAAATCCCATAATTTTATTAATCCTAGTTTCCTTATTTGAAAAATAGCTAAAATAATAATTCCCATTTGATAGGGCTGTATGAGGACAACATTAATTGATGACAGTGACTGACACATAAAAAATAATGAATATATACTGCATTTTCATTATTATCTTTATCCTAAAAGAGTTGTATACACACATACACACACACACACACACACACACAACATAGCTTATTTATTCTAGTCAATTGTAAGTTATTTGAAAGCAAACATTGCCTTATTCACATTTGTATCTCTTACAATGTGTATGCATAATAGAATTTAACAATTATTTATTGAATGAATTATCAATGAATTTCAAACTGTCATTTTCATTTAACTACCTAGAAAATTTTACTAATATTAAGAGGTATATATAAGTGCATCACAAATCTCATTATAGCTATTTTAGTATAACAAAATTTATCAGTGGTTTAGTACTGCCCCCTAAAGACAGTATATAAATCAGCTGTGTAAAACAATAATTTTCCGCTTGCTGCTTTACAATTTAAAATGCCTGGGAAAGATTTTTATCAAACTAAATATAATCTTCAATTATTTATAAAAAGAAAGCCACATGAAAGCACTTAAACTTGGAGTTTCCTTTATTCCAAATGCCTTTGAAACTTTTTATTGGAGACCCAACTGTGTTCCTAAAGTTCCAGAAATTCTTCCATAGAATATAGACCTAAATTGTCATGGTATGAGCCTATTATCTTTCTTGGTTAACACATAATAATTATGTGGATGAAAGATTGGACGAGTCCTACATTGTCATAAATACCATGGGGAGACAAATCTGAGTTCAAGGAAAAATACTTCTAAAATAATTACATCAGTCTAACATTAAAGAAATGTGATTTCCTTGTGAGGGGAGATTATATACACACACACACACACATATATATATACACACATACATACATATATATAGACTCACGTTTTTTATCACTGAATAAACATGATAATGTCATAAATATCTGTAATGGTGATTAATAGTTTAAAAATGAATGAAATTTTTGTATTTAGTTGGAAGATCTATGAAGTATATCATCTGTGTGGCCTGAAGGGAGGTATTTTTAACCTTTAAGCCAAAATCAGTTGTGTTTCATCTTGACAAATACTGAGTGTTTCAGTAGCCTTTTTTAAACTGGTGTGTGTCTTTCTCCTTTTGAGTGCTCCCCAGTAAGAAAAAAAAATGAGCATTGTGCTAATTCATTTTTAAATAATTCATTTTTAGAATTACAGGTTGGAAATGTGTGTCCAGTTTTTAAAGCAGTTTAGACAGTGTTTTCTAGGGAAGGACAAGTCTGACCATTTACAAATTAATTTTTTTAAAGATTTTTTTTATTTATTTGATGGACAGAGAGATAGCCAGCGAGAGAGGGAACACAAGCAGGAGGAGTGGGAGAGGAAGAAGCAGGCTCCCAACAGAGGAGCCCGATGCGGGGCTTGATCCCAGGACCCCGGGATCACACCCTGAGCCGAAGGCAGATGCTTAACGACTGAGCCACCCAGGCGCCCCTACAAATTAATTTTCTTGAACAGGATTATGGTTTTAAATTTTCAGTTCTAAGTCATATTTTTGGTATGCAGCATGCCAGAAAGAATCTACCTGTTCTGGGGTAGAGAAAAAAAAAGTCCATCTTATTATCCGAGTGCAGAACAAGTTATCACTGAGAAAGCCTTTTTGGTTTCATTTTAAAGTTAAACACAACTGCTTTTAGCATCCGTTAGTTCTTTGATTTCTGAAGTCAGAATGCAAGCACAGTGCATTCTGAAGGGTTTGCAAACCCAATGGCTCACTCTCAAACACCTGGGTATTCATTCTCATTCTGGAAGTGAGAATATGTAGTAGAAACTGGTGTGTCCCTCGGTGCCAGTAGGGGATGGCGAGGAGCTCGTCCAGTCCCACTCTGAGCAACAGGACGTTCTTGGCCAGAGGCAATCGTGGTTAGGACTACGGACTCTGCTTGAGGCAGATGCGATGGTAACAGATGTAAAACTTAGCAATCAGATAAGTTATTTGCTTTCTAATTTACATAGGAAATTGTTTTCTAAAACTAAAATACTTTAATTGTCAGACAATGTAATCTCAGTTTGTATTAATTAGTTTTTGAGGAAGTATAATAATCCATGAAATCTGAATAAATGGAAAGAACAAACAAACAAAAAAAAACCATTTCAGATATAGAATAGCCCCATTAAAGTAGGGTTGGGATTACCCCTGTTTGACAAGAGAAGAAGCTGATGTTATTCAATTTGCAAAAGCATCCTACAAATGAGATTAAATTATTTAAGTCCAAGTCTTCTGACTCTAGGTGCCGTAATCTTTCTTCCACACCATGGACCAAACTCCAGATAACAGATATTCAAGATGTTCAGAATATCCACAAAGAAATTTTTTTTTCTGTGATAGTTTATAAGTGAAGGCTTTTACTTTTTAACTCTAAAATTCTGAAGTCCATGCAGTTAAAGTGCAGGATTAAGGGCCGGTTATGATCCCACAAAACCCCCTTACATCCTCACCAGTCAACTCTTTTAATGCATGTCTTTATAAACATGGCAGTGGTGGGGCAAAGACGGAGGCTATCCATGTCCTGTCCAGTTGTCACTGGAGGAAACCTGGGATGCTGGACTTAGCCAGAATATGGGAGAGCAATGTGTGGGTGGGGAAATGGGATGATGGAATAGACAATACTGTTGCTCTTCCTACCAAAAATACAAAAACCAAAATGAAAAGTAGGACAACCATCTAATTGAACTGTCAATACAAAGGGACCAGGCGGAAAGGCAGACCCCAGGAGGTAGGCAACCATCAGAAATGGAGATCCAAACAAAGGAAGACCATTCAAAATGGGAGTCACCAATCTGGACAACTGTGTAGCTAAGTCCCAAGTATTTTTGTCTTTGTTTTTCAAAAGATAAAATTGATTTATTGATTTTTAATGAAATTTAAAGTAATACATACTTATTGTAAAACAAATCATTCAAAATTAAAAGTTATTAAAGGAGAAAGTGAAGCTTTCCTAGCCTCATTTCCACTGTATGCATTCAGTACATGTCTTTCCAGATTTTGTACTTGTCTGATGATTTTGTTAGGATAAATTCATAAATATGCAATTGTATGCCAAAAAGCACAACCACTCTAAACTTTGTATATACTGCCAATATTGTCTCTAACTTACTCTCCACACAGTGACCAGAGAAATTTTTTAAATATGAGAATATGAACATGTTACCCTCTTCCTTAAAAACATTCAAGTTTCATCGTTCTTTAAGTAAAATTCAAAATTCTTCACGATCCAAAAGGCTGGCTATGACTTGCCCTTACCTGCCTCTCTAGTTTTGTCCCACCACCACCCTTCTTCCTCCCTTTTGCTCATAACATTTCAACACACTACATTGTCTTTTTCCTGGAATATATCAAGCTTCCTCCTACCTAGAACTTCATATATGATTTTCTCTAGCAGAGACTGTTAGTTTTCTCCCAATATACACTCTCCTCTCCCTTTCGTCTTTAGAAACAGAACACCTAGACCTATTTTTCTGTAGTTATAATAACAAACCCTTTTAGTTGGGTATATGCCCGCTTTGAATAAAGACACTTTCCAACCCCCATTACAGGTAGTTGTGGGCATGTGATTTAACTTAGACCCTTTGGGTATAAGAAGTGTTCTCAGAGTGACGAAACATGTCCTTCTTCCTCCCCTTCCTTGGGAGTGCTAATGAAATGACTAAAGCAGAGCAGTCATCTTGAACCATGAGGTACCCATGGAACTAGAGAACATACACAGTGGAACAATAAAATAGAATAATTCTGGATTCCTCTTGCTGGTGAGTATTACCAGCCTTAGACCGCCCTAGTCTAGGCTTTGCAAGGAGGAGTAAAAGAAAATCCTTTTAAAGTTATTTTAGATTTTCTGTTTCTTGCTATGTACCAAATCCTAATAAATAAATTGTGGGAACATTCTCTTCTCTTGTCTTCATCAGGATTAATCTTATTTGTGCTTTAGGTGTGAACTTAATTCTCTTCCTTTGGTAGACTTTCTTGACGCCACAGTCAAAATTAGTTTCCTTTCTTACATATTTTCACAGCATCCTGCTTTTTTTAATAGCAATTATCAAAATATAATTTTACAGTTATTGTGTGATTTTGGTTCAATATCTCCTATTCCTACTCAATTACAAGCCGCCTGATTGCAGAGATGTCTATTAGGTTAGCTGCCACAACCACCACACCTAGCACAGTGTCTGAAACATTAAAGACCTTTCCATTCCATATGTGTTGAATGAATAAATGAGTTAATGAATAAATGCCAGCTTGCCTTCAAAATTAACATGAACATTTGCACCAATTTAACTATAACCCAGATCTGAGTGTCCTTTATCTTCTGACTCCACTGAATTCACTTGCTCTCACTGTGTTCATCTTATATTCAAGCTAATGTAGAACTCAGCATCTATCTGATTTCATTAAAGAACATATTCATATCTCTCCCCTTCCACCAAGAAGTGCCCAGCTTCCTTGATGTCTATTTCCTCCCACAGGTTTATTCCATTAGCTCTTCGAATTCCTCTCTTTTCATTATGCAGAGCAATTTAGTATACATTTTCTCTCCAAATTTGCATAGCCAATCCCATTACACAGGTGACTTTACACAGGGATTACTATTTTTTGTCAACTTGAAAGACAATAGAAAAAGATAGATCAATAATATCTTATTTTTTATAGTATTTTTTAAATTGGGGAACTAAGGGACATGGTGAGAGAAAGAAAATTGTAAGGCATTAAGCTCGCTTATTTATAAACCAAAACTATGACAGTATCAATGATCATACAAATACAGCAGACTCGCTTATCTTAAATTCAGTCCTGTAAAAGAGATCACATGCCACAATTTAATATGTAGCAATGCTCAGAAAACTTAGTGTCAAATATAATATCTTCATCAGCTTATTAACACTAAACATCTGTTTAGTTTTCTGAAAATAACTCTGCAATGCTACCCTACACTAGCTTTGCACCTCAGCCATCTCAGGTTAGTGAAATTCACAAAAGCTGCAACATTGAAGTCCTCTGAAAAACAAAATTTCTCTCAGACTTGAAGTTACCTGAGAATGTTAAATAGCATTTATATCTGCAAGGAAAAGAAAGGAAGAAGAAAAACAAGTCTTTATGACAATGAGCACACTGAGTCCACCTCCTAGTATCCACAACACCAAATGATGTTACTCTGTACAGTGATATTTTGAAATTGGAGATTTGCCAGTATCAAAAGTATTTCACACTTATTGAAATATAGACTTGCTATTAAAGCAATTATTTTTAGTTGCAAGAAGTACTGGAGAACAGATTAAGGAGAGCTGTTCTCTGTTTAGTAGTACATGAGACACTGTAATTCCTCTAAAATGCTCAGTTCCAACTAATTTTGTCTCCAACCGCTCCCTGTTTACGAAGTTGACACCCTTTGCATAGCCATCTGGAAAGCTTCAAAGAAGAATGCCTTTGGTTTGCTATCCTACTTTCATACAGTCTTACTATTTTATTATCTGTCAAAACTTTTTTTTTATCTGACTCTTAACAACTGATGCTGTTTATTATTGCAAAATTAGAAGTCTAATCTGATGTCAAGTTTATATACGTTGGACATTTTGAAAAACTTAAGGTTACTTTAGAAAATTTAAACTTTAGCTTAGTTTGTTTTTTCAGCAGATTTAATATAAAAAGCAAAATGTGTAACTTTTGGAAAATTAAAGTATTCTTTGCGACAGATCATTTTATAGAAACAATTTTTTGAATAGTTTCCTTTATAAAATCAATTTATAAAAGTATTACATAATATGTACTCATTTTAAATGTACAGTTTGACGACTTTTAATAAATGTATAGAACTGAGTAATCACCACCACAATTGTGCTCCTTCCTTGTCAATACTCACCTACCCTTGGCTCTGGAAACCTTTTTTCTATCACTGTATTATACATGTCTTTCCCAGAACTTCACAGAAATGGGATCGTAAGCACACACTTTATATCTGACTTCTTTCACTCAGCATAACATTTTTGAGATTTATCTCTATTTTTCATGTATCTGTAGTTTATTCCTTCGTAATGCAAAGTAGTATTCCACTGTATGGACATGTCAAAGTTGACTTACATATTCATCTGTCGATAGACATTTAGGTTGTTTCCAGTTCGAGACCATTATGTATAAAGTAGGTGTAAACACTCATTAAAATTCTATGTGTGGACATAAGCTTTTGTTTCTCTTGGGTAAATACCTATAATGCCAGGTCATGTAGTCTATCTGAAACTTTTTAAGAAATTGTCAAAATGTTTTCCCAAGTGTTTGTACCATTTTACATTCCCATTACCCGTGTATGAGAGTTTGAGTATCCCCACATTATTAACAACACCTAATTTTAGCCATTGTAATGGGTGTGGAGTAGTATCACATAATGCTTTTAGCTTCTATTTCAGTTATTACTAATGTATTAAGTATCTTCTTAGGCCATACGTATATTTTTTTGGTGAAATATCCTTTCAAATCCTTTGCCAATTTTTATTGGGTTAATCTGGTTTTTGCATTGTAAGAGGCCCTTTTTTTTTCGTTTTAGAGCAGTTTATGATTCACAGCAAAACTGAAAGGAACAAAGATTTCGTATAACCCCCTAAACACACACATGCATGGCTTCTGTCATTAACAACATCTCCCACCAGAATGGTCCATTTGTTACAGATGGTGAACCTACAGTGACACAACATAATCACCCCAAGTCCATAGTTTACATTACAGTCCTGATAATGACATATATCCATCATTATGTTATCATACAAAGTACTTTCACTGGCCTAAAGATCCTCTGTGTTCCACCTATTTATCCCTCTAACACAACCACTGTTTTTTTGTTTTGGTTTGGTTTTTGGTTTTTCACTGTTGCCATAGCTTTGTCCTTTCCAGAATGTCACATAGTTGGAATTATATTATATATGTAGCCCTTTCAGGTTGGCTTTTTCATGTAGTAACACACATTTAAGGTTCCTTCATGTCTTCATGGCTTGATAGCTCATTTCTTTTAGTGCTGAATAATATTCCATTGTCTTGACATACCACAGTTTATTTATCCATTCATCTACTAAGGAACATCTTGGCTTCTTCCAAGTTTTGGCAATTATTAATAAAGCTGTTATAACCATGTGTGCAGGTTTTTGTGTGCGTAAGTTTTCAATTCCCTTGGATAAATATTTACCACAAGGTGTGAGAATGCTGGATCATATAGTAAGAGTATGTTTCATTTTGTAAGAAACTGCCAAATTATCTTCCAAAGAATCTGCACCATTTTGCATTCCCACCAGCAATGAATGAAAGTTCCTCTTGATCTACACCCTCAGCACTTGGCCTTGTCAGTCTTTTGGATTTTAACCATTTTAGTGGTTTTAATTTTCATTTCCCTGATGACATGTGGAGCATCTTCGCATATGCTTAATTGCCATCTATATATCTTCATCAGTGAGGTGTCTGTGAAGGTCTTTGGCTCAATTTTAGTCTATTGTTTGTTTTCTTATTGTCGAGTTAAGAATTCTTCATATATTTTGGATAATAGTCCTTTATTAGATATATGATTTATAAATGTTTTCTCCTTGTCAGTGGCTTATCCTCTCATTCTCTTGACCTTGAGAGCAAAAGTTTTTAAATTTAATAAAGTCCAGCTTATCAATTATTACCAATTCTTTCATGGATCCTGCCTTTAGTGTTGAATCTAAAAAGTCATCGCCATACTCAAGGTCATCTAGCTTTTCTCCCATGTTTTCATCTAGGCATTTTATAGTTTTGCATTTTACATTTAGGTCTGTGACCCATTTTGAGTTAATTTTTGTGAAGAGTGTAAGGTCTGTGTCTAGATTAATGTTTTTTGCATGTGAATATCCAGAAATATAGACTTATTTTTTTAATATTCTATAGTCTGCCCATACATCCTTTGTGCTATTTACTTAATACCTAAGAAATATTTTCTTCCCCAGAAGTCACAAAGATATTCTCCTATATGGTATTTTTTTTAATGTATTTTGGTCTTTGATCCATGTTGAGTTAATATTCATCTACAGTAAGAAGTAAGATTTGATGTTCATTTTTAAAATATGGATACAAGTTTTTCTAGCCCCACTAGTTGAAAAAATTATCCTTTCCCCATTAAAGTACCCTGGGACTTTTTTGAAAATCAATTGACCATATATGTGTGGGTCTATTTCTGAACATTCTCTATTCAGTTCTACTGATTCTCTCCTCATGCCAATACCGCACTAACTTAATTAATATAGCTTTATAGTAAGTCTGGATTCAGAGTTCTCCAGATTTGTTCCTTTTCAAAATTGTTCTAACTAGTATAGAACCTCTGACTTTGCAAAAAAATTTTTATAATACACTTGTCAATATCTGGGGGGGGGAAGCCCTGCTTGGGTTTTGTTTGGAATTGCACTGAATCCACAGCACAAATTGGGGAGAAGAGATATCTAAACAATATTTAGCTCTCAGAATACCTCTCCATATACGAGACCTTTTTAATTTCCATCAACAATGTTTTTATAGTCTTCAGTGTACTAGTCTTGCACACACCTTTGTAAATCCATAGGGATAAACATGCATTTCGTGTTTTGGGGAAATATTTTCAATGGAATTATTAATTTCGATTTAAATTGTCCATGTAAAAATTAGAGTTGATTTTGTTTACTGACCTTGCATCCTGCTAAGTAAACATTTTAGTTCTGACTGCTTTTTTGCATTTTTTAAAGAATTTCCTATGTAAATAATCATGTAATCTGTGAATAAAGATTTTTACTTCTTTTAAAATTTATATGCTTTTATTTCTTGCCCTTGCCTTATTGAACTGCCCCTAATGTCCAATATAATATTGAATAGAAATGGTAGGAGCAAATATCTTTGCCCTGTTTCCAATCTTAAGTCAAAAGTATTCAGTCTTTCAGCATTATGAAGTATGTTCACCACAGCATTTTTGTAGAGGCCCTTCATACAGCTGAGGAAGTTCCTTCTATTCTCAGGTTACTGAGAGTCTGCGTCATGAATGGATGCTTTTTCTACATTATTTATATAATCATATATTTTTCTTCTTCATTCTATTAATATGGTAAACCACAGCAATTGATTTTAGATTGTTAAAGTAACTGTGCCTTTCTGACATATAGCCCATTTGGTCATGATGTATAATCTTTTTAATAGATTACTTATTTATTACCATTTTGTTAAGGATTTTTGATGCTGTGTTCATGAGTGATATTGAGGTAAAGTTTTCTTCTTGTGAAATGTCTCTGGTTTTGCGGTAATGTTGACATCACGTAATAACTTGGGAACAGCCCTAATCTTTTATTTTCTAAAAATCTAAAAGGTTTTTCACCAGTGAACCATCTGAGCCTGAGGTTTCCTTGTGGGTAAATTTTAACCAATATAATTATATAAAATGTACGTTATATTACATAAGTATTTAATTAATTTTATTAATTTATTACCTCTTAAATTATATTTTATATCCACCATTTCAAATATACTCATTAAAAATTTTTAAGTATCTGTTGCTCAACAACTACAGTCTACAAGACTAAACTTGAGGGTGAGGAAATTCTCAAGAAAGACAAATATGTCAATAACTCAAAACTCAAGGTATAAAGAGAGACGTATATCAGTAACTAGACAGTAAAACTAGACCAAAATTACGAGCATTACAGAGACACAGAAAAAAAGTATTAGGAGAACATAAAGAAGGAGCCATTAGAAGAAGAAAGAATTCAGAAAACTGCTTGCACTTAAGCCACAGTACTTCATGAGATAAGAATTCTGACAAGAGGGGAAGACAGGAATGAGAATGCAGAGCGATCACAGACCATGGCAGTGCCAAAGTGCTTGCCATGTTTGGTAAACCAGGTATCAGGAAGAGCATAGTGAGGTGATGAGACAGAAAAAATAAACCCAAGCTAGGTTGTGGAAAATGGATAGTTTAAAACAAGTTCAACATTTGCTAAGGCACAATATTCTACAGCTAATGCTATGATGATGATAAACCAGAAAGCCCCAATGTGGCTAGGCACAAAGGATTCGGAGACTATTTCTCTTCTCTGAACCCCACAGTATAGATGGTCCTGACAACTCAATCTATTGTTTTGAACTATCTGCTAGATGTTACGTAAAGTATGTCTTATCTTTATGACTATGGGGCCAATATTTTCTTTTATTTGTGTAACCTGAAAAATAACTGGCACAGTTCTGGGCACATTATATGCATATACTTTTGACTTGACAACTCTGGTCCTTTCTTATTTTTTATGTCTTCTGTAAACAATTATGAATAGAAATGACCTTTAAACAAATGTAATACAGAAATGCTAATGTGCTAGTGTGTATGGAAATATGTATATGCTCGTGTGTGTGTGTGTGTGTGTGTGTGTATTGGATTAAAAAACAAAATAAAAAGTATGTTTGATCAGGAAAACAGGTCCAAAAAACCTTTAATAACCCCGCAATCAAAAGATAAAAATTGTCCACTCTAAATAGCAATATTTTACCATTTTCAATGTGTAATAGCATATTATTTGCCATTCCTCACATTTATATTATATATGCTATTCTCTTTATTATACTGTATTTTCATCCATTTTATGGGGAAGCCAATGTTCAGTTATACAAAAGTAAAATTTCAGAAAAGCGAAGAATGTGATTGAAAATATATTAATTAAGCCATCATAAAGTAACAAAACTTACAACTGAAGTATTTTACATTGAAAAGTAAATGAATACAAATTAGATATTAAGTTTGTCAATGAGCAGAAAACTGATTAACTCGAGGTCATAATGACACTAAATAAAAATAGAGTAAATAAAATAGGAACAGAAATTGGGGATTTTTCACAGTCTGTTAATATTAATATTGCCAAGAGTAGGTTAAGGACACATCACTGCTAAGAGATGTGGAACAGATGGTTTAGACTAATGATTTGATACTATTGGGTAACTTCCATGATTCACATTATTGGTTGGAGGAAATTACACAATAAACAATGGTCTTCAATTTATTTTTAAAATGAGAAAATATATTTAACTGTAGAAGAATATAATTTCTTACCTTTATCATCTCACAGGAGAATGGAAATAAAAGACTAATATAATTAGTTTGGGCCCATGAAAAACATAAAGCCACAGAAAGTAAGACTAAAATATTAAATCAGTTTTAAAAATACAAAAGATGTTAGACATGTTAGTGTTTGCAAATTCAATTGCAGGATTAAAACATTCTTTTAGCAATAATAGACAAAATCCTGGGGAGAAAAAACCTAGGGAGTTAAAAAATGCATGGAGAACATAACAAAGGAAAACTATAAGTGGTCAAAAGAACAGCTGATATAGAATCTTTTAAACCCACCTGATTAGGATGTTTTTAAAATGCTTATTTGTAAGTACTTTCATTAACAATTACTAAATATTTATTAACATACTGAAATAAAATCATAATACCTCTGATGTGTTACTACCTGCTATGAATTGATGTTACTATTGTATGGTACTTTGGGTTCTAATAGTAAAACACTTTCACTTACAATACTTTTACTTACACAACTTTAGACCTAATGTGTCAATCTGCATAAAGAGTTATGAAAATTGAAATTCAAATAATTGCAAGGGAGATCAAATTTTCTTTATAAATAATAGAAGTACAAGAATTATGTATGTCCAAATAATCCTTTGTCAATCAGAGCACACAGCCTACAGAATCTTCATTGGTTTTGCAAACATTAGAAAGATCAATCTCAAAATATCTTCAGGAATAGATACGATTTCCTTTTTTTTCCAATTTATACACAAAGACAGATCATGCTAATCCATAGAGTGAAGTATGTATGCAAAAGTGAAAGATGTGTAAAAAACTGGAATCTAGATCACAGTTTGGTCACATCATTACTGAGGAGATAGCAATTAGCAACAAAAAATATATTTTTAAGGTGTTTTAAAATGTTGAAAAAGAAAAACAAAGCTGGGGGCATCACGTTGCCTGATTTCAAGCTATACTACAAAGCTGTGATCACCAAGACAGCATGGTACTGGCACAAAAACAGACACATAGACCAATGGAACAGAATAGAGACTACAGAAATGGATCCTCAGCTCTATGGTCAACTAATCTTTGAAAAAGCAGGGGGAAAAAAAACTAGTGGAAAAAAGTCTCTTCAATAAATGGTGCTGGGAAAATTGGACAGCTATATACAAAAGAATGAATCTTGACCACTCTCTCACACCATACACAATGATAAACTCTAAATGGATGAAAGACCTCAGAATCCATCAGAATCATAGAGGGGAACATAGGCTGTAACCTCTTCAACATTGGCCACAGCAACTTCTTTCATGACACGTTTCCAAAGGCAAGAGAAACGAAAGAAAAAATGAACTAGTGGGACTTCATCAAGATAAAAAGTTTCTCCACAGCAAAGGAAACAGTCATCAAAACAAAGAGGCACCCCACAGAATGGGAGAAGATATATGCAAATGAAACTACAGATAAAAGGCTGGTATCCAAGATCTATAAAGAACTTCTCAAACTCAATACATAAGAAACAAATAATCAAATCAAAAAATGGGCAGAAGATATGAACAGACACTTTTCCAATGAAGACATACAAATGGCTAACAGACACATGAAAAAATGTTCAAAATCATTAGCCATCAGGGAAATTCAAATCAAAACCACATTGAGATACCACCTTACGCTAGTTAGAATGGCATAAATTGACAAGACAAGAAACAACAAATGTTGGAGAGGACATGGAGAAAGGGGAACCCTCTTACACTGTTGGTGGGAATGCAAGTTGGTACAGTCACTTTGGAAATCAGTGTGGAGTTAAAAGTTAAAAAGTTAAAATAGAGCTACCCTATGATCTACTGGGTACTAGTAGGTACTACTGGGTAACCCAAAGATGAAGACATAGTGAAGAGAAGGGCCTTATGCACCCCAAAGTTCATAGCAGCATTGTCCACAATAGCTGAACTGTGGAAGGAGCCAAGATGCCCTTCAACAGACGAATGGATAATGAAGGTGTGGTCCATATATACAATGGAATATTACTCAGCAAACAGAAAGAACAATTATCCAACATTTGCAGCAACATGGAGGGGACTGGAGGTTATGCTAAGTGAAATAAGTCAAGCAGAGAAAGACAATAATCATATGGTTTCACTCATTTATGGAACATAAGGAATAGCAGGGAGATCAGTAGGAGAAGGAAGGGAAGAATGAAGCAGGGGTAAACAGAAGGGGGAATGAACCATGAGAGACTATGGACTCTGGGAAACAAACTGAGGGTTTCAGAGGGGAGGGGGTGGGGTTTGGGTTAGGCCTGTGGTGGATATTAAGAAGGGCACGTATTTTTTGAAGCACTGGGTGTTATACGCAAACAATGAATCATGGAACACTATATCAAAAACTAATGATGTACTGTATGGTGACTGACATAACATAATAAAAAAGTAAAAAATAATAAAAAGGTAAAAAAATTAAAATGAGTGAAATGACTTTACATCTAAAAATCCTAAATAAAATAACAACATGAAAAAGCCAATTACATATTTAAATAATAATACAATATAGATTTAAACTGGGAATGCCATAGGTCAAATAAAATGTAAATTGTCTCAATATATATCAAAAAGTTATTCAATAAAACTAAAAAAGAAACACAGACCACTTCTCACTAAAGACATCTAGTAAAACACAGAAAAAAGGATATTTAAAACAAGAATCAATAGTACATAATAACATTAAAATTAGGGGGAAAATAACAATTTCCATCACTGCTATTATTATCTAATGTCATGAAAGTTCTTGTCAATGCAGAAGTCAAGAAAAAGATACCATAAAATTATATCTTAAATGATAGATGTATAATTATGAAAATACCACATTATTTTCAGGTGAAACAATTGCATACTTATAAAATTTAAGAAGAGCAGCTGAAAATTATTATAGTTTAGGAGGGTATAATATCACTACTGGTTATAAAATAAACAATTAACAGTCTTTCTATATATAAGAAAAACTTCCTAGAACATAAATAGAAAAAAGATACGGTTCAAAAAATTTGAAATTCACTGGGTGCCTGGGTGGCACAGCGGTTAAGCGTCTGCCTTCGGCTCAGGGTGTGATCCCGGCTTTATGGGATCGAGCCCCACATCAGGCTCCTCTGCTGTGAGCCTGCTTCTTCCTCTCCCACTCCCCCTGCTTGTGTTCCTCTCTCGCTGGCTGTCTCTATCTCTGTCAAATAAATAAATAAAATCTTTAAAAAAAAATTTGAAATTCACAATCAAAACAGCCAACAACAACCTTAATGAGAGATGTGGGGGCCTTAGGTAAATAAAGCTGTGATATTATAAAACATAAAAATACATGGCTGAGAGACAAAGGAAAACTAGTTCAAATAAAGAAATACCATAGCCTTTTTTTTTTAAGATTTTATTTATTTATTTGACAGAGAGACAGCAAGAGAGGGAACAGAAGCAGATGGAGTGGGAGAGGGAGAAGCAGGCTTCCTGCTGAGCAGGGAGCCTGATGCAGGGCTGGATCACAGGACCCTGAGATCATGACCTGAGCCAAAGGCAGACACTTAACGACTGAGCCACTCAGGCACCCCAAGAAATACCATAGTCTTGATTGAGAAGGCTGAATGTTCCAAAGACAGTAAATCATACTAAAATAAAGGCATGTTACTTGTAATCACAATCAAAATTTCTGTAGACTCTTCCTATAATTTATAAGTAAATTGAGGACTGAAGTTGTATCATATACAATTATATGAGACTAGAACTCTACATAACAGATCATAGTTGAACAATAAATAGTTTTTAATTAATGGTTAAAATAATAAATTGATCCTTGTTGGATCTGAGGGGAAAGGTAGAAAAATGAATGAAAAATTCACCAGAATAAAGAGAAAAAAGCTAAGGAAATTATGAAAAAGAAGATAAGTACTATAAAAGGCAAAACACTATAGTACTTGTGCAAGAATGATAGAAGAAATAGTACTAGTTCAGATCTTAATATATAATCTTTATTATGCAAATACCTAATACATGAAAAAGGAAGCATCAAAAATCTATGGAAAATGAGTGAATAAACTATGATGGGAAATAAGTTTAAAATATCTGGGGGAGAAAGAACTTTAATTTTCTTTTTACATACCATTAAAGTCATTTGTGGAGGGAAAGAAAAGCACTTTCTTTAAAAGGACTATCAATAAAAATACTAGTAGACATATAAAAGAAATGATTTAGAGACATCATTTCATTAAAAAACTAAACCCTGTATTTGAACATTCTTAATAAAATTTGAAAATAAATTATATGCATGGAAAATAATTCACAATAAATGCAACAAAATAATAATATCCTTAATACGCAAAGACCCCACAAATCCATAAACAAAATGGCATAGTAATTTCAAAACATATAAAAGGCTTGAAAAGATCATTTTAAAAGTAATACAACTGGCCACTGTTCATATAAAAAGTGTTTATTAGTACTCAGAGAAACAGAAATTCAAATAGTGAAGCGCTAGCTTTCACTGATCAATGTGGCACTCTTTTTTTAAGCATAACATGTAATGCTGACGAGGGGCTTCGATAAATCTTTTGGAAAATAAGGGGTTTTTTGTTTTGTTTTAAAGATTTTATTTATTTATTCATGAGAGAGAGAGAGAGAGAAGGAGGCAGAGGGAGAAGGAGGCTCTCTGTGGAGCAGGGAGCCTGATCTGGAACTCGATCCCAGGACCCTGGAATCATGATCTGATCTGAAGGCAGAGTCCTAACTGACTGAGCCACCCAGGTGCCCTAAAAAATAAGTTGATAGTGTATATAAAGAAGCTAAAAAAGAATTTCTTCTCTTTCATCACTTTTTTTTTTCTTTATTTATTTGAGAGAGAGGGCACAAACTGGGGGGAAAGGGAGTCTGACATGCGGCTCCAATCCCAGGGCCTTGAGATCACCACACAAGCCAAAGGCAGATGCTTAGCTGACTAAGCCACCCAGGCACCCCCTTTCATCACTTTTAAAAATTCCACTTCTAGGTATCTATACTAGAGGAAAAATGTGATATTTAGGCTAAAGGATTATATAATTGAAAGAACCTAACATGTAACAGAAAAACGTTGTTAAATTAGGTTATATCCACAGGATAAAATATTTAAAGGTCTTTATAAATCATATTCTCAGAAATAAATAGGGAAAATTTTTATTTTAATTCATTTTTTAAAGCAGTATAACAAACCCTGGGCACATTAATTTGGTTTTTAAAATTTTAATCAAAGTTGTCTCTAAATAATGAAATAATGGCCAATTCAATTCTTTTCTTTACACTCTTTTGAATTTTGAAAACTTTCTACAATCAACTTGGAATACTTTTATGAGCCAAAAAATATTATTGACTATATGCTTTAACAAATTTACTTCAACTCTACCAATTGAATCACAAAAAAAAAGGTATATATACACAAACATTTTTTTTATTCCAGGAGATTTTTCTTAGTATTATTTATAATCAAATAAATTTCTGAGCAATCTAAATGCCTAACCATAGGAAATAATGAAATTATGCTGCCTACATATATTAGAATATTATTATAAGTAAAATTTTTGAAAAAGTTATTTGCATGAAAAAATTCTCATAAGTGAAGACTTAAAATGCAGAGGTTCATTTTTAGTCATCTATATATGAAAAAAACAAGATAAAATATATCTCTGTATGACAGACAAATTTTCATTTTATTTTTCATACATTTTCAAATTTCCAAGTTATCTATAACCAAAAATGTCTTTGCTAAAGAAAAATGAAAGACTACTACTCTTTTTGTGATTTCAGTAATGATACTACATTGGTTAAATATCCACCAGAAAGCAGAGGCAATCCTAAGAATTTAAGCAAATTTCATAATTTTTATATCTTATCTTCACATATTCTGTTTTACAAGTAATTTATAAAAATAAGTAAGATTTAATTTCATTATGTTTATTAAGAGAAACCAAGCAAATTGTGTTAATTTGAAGTATTCAAATAATGGTTCTTTCTAACTTAAGCTTAAAAAATGTACTCTTGGTTCTCATTTCTTTTTAGGTCTTTCACTTCTGGAAATGTTAAAATAACATGATTACTAAATATACTTCCACTTCAAAGTGCCATCTAGCTACTCAGAAGGCAAAATCTGGAAAACAAATGAGAAAATGTAATCCTTACTGTTGGCAAGGAGTATTGTTCTATAAATGTAAATTATAAAATGACACAATTTGACTCTAAAAAAAAAAACGGAGAAGGAAAATGTGTTGTGAGACACAGGAAGAACTGAGGTGTAAATCTTGATAGCATATATGCCAAATGAACCAAAGCAAACTCAATATTGCATGTGTCCAGATTAATAACATCTATCCAAAAATAATGTTAACACATTCTTTAAAAAGTTTCCAAAATACTTAAAAGGACTTATAAAAGTAAATCTTTAGTTTTTTTCTAAAGACACCTTCCTCCACAAATCTTTCCTCTCCTCTATCTTTCTTGGCCTTTATCTTACTTCTAGTTTTCAGTCTCATCTCTGTCTCCAGGCCCTGCTCAACAGAAGTGAGATCAGAAGGACAGCCATGCACCATGACAAAACTGGTGTGAGTAAGGTCTTAACAGCAGCATCAGTTGCTCCCCTAAAATATTTTTTACCCTGAAGGCTGTTCAAAAAAACAGCAAATAATATAGCCTAAAAAAATACATAATTTAATGGGGTCTTTTGGGGAGGTGGGGGTGGGGAAGGAATGCGATTACTGTATTGTATTTAAAACTGCACCAGTGGGAAATAATTTCCAAATGTTTTCCATAAAATATAATTAGAGTCTCTTCCAAAAGTGCTAGGACTTTGAATTAAAAGAAAGTCTGCTGCTGAGAACACTGTTGAATTGCAGTTAACTCCTACCGGGAATCAAAATGACCCAGTCAAACCTCCAGCTGCTTCTGTTCTTCTGAATAAAGTCTCTATTTTTTTATAAAAAGAAAAAAGTTCACTTAAAAGTTACCCAATAAAACAACTCTCTTAGCAGAAATTGCAACATTTCTAAAAAAGGGGGATATTTATTATGTTCCATAATTATTCTGTGATATATCTAACCAGACAACCAAATAAGACAGAACGTAATTTCCATTGGGGAGTTGAGGAATAGGACTCTGGGAAGATGATAGTCTGTGTCCATACTCTCCATTTCTTCTCTTTCCTATGTCCCTGGAGGGGTCACTCAAGCTCAAAAAGAATTGATGTTTATTCTGGAGGCAAGAGAAAAACCTAGTATCTCAAGTCCTAAGAAAGAAAATATTGTTTCTGGCTTGACATTTACTGGCGAAGAGTCAGAGAGTGTAGCCTCTTCTAGGTTTTCCTCTCTCACCAAACGTCACAGATCCATGGATTTCCCCGAGTTAGGAGAGAAACTTCTGCTTGTTCATTTAAAAAGGCCAAATTTTACTTTTCATTGGAGAGGAATTACAGTATTGGGCTAAGTTCAGTGCATCCCTGATTGCACTGAAAAATACAGATCTCTTTATAAGCTAAATAAGCTTTATAAGCTAAATAAGCTTTTCCACTAAAAGCACTCTGGGGGTAAATCCTGCCCTATGATTTTTTAATGACCACTTTTCCAAGAGATTCCAAAGCCTGAGCAGTACAGGTGTGGAAGAATCCCATACCCAATGATATGAAGAGGCAGAGAAGGATCAATAAGCCATTTAAGCTGACATAGCAGCTAAAAATTTTAGGAGCAAATTTAGATGATCAACAAGATAGTGGAGGCAAAAATAATGGAGGACGCAGGGGGGAAAATGAAGAAAAATCTATTGTGATCCCCTAAGGTTATAAAATTAGAATATGTAAAAAAGAATCTCCAAAAATAAAATAAAGGATACTTGAATTTTACAATTCTGTCAAGAAAATGATAAAGAAAATGTCACCGAAGAAAAGAAATTTAGTGTTCTAGAAAATCACATGGAGACAATGCAGAATAAAAAAGAAGTAGAAACCTTTATTAAAGGCATCGAGTATAAACTTAGCATTTGTAAGTTTATAAATAATGGAATAAGAACAAAAAAAATGTAATAATAAAGAAATAACAGAAAAAAACTTTCCTTCTCTAAAGTTATGTTCAGATTAAGAGTTTACTAGTTTCCAAGGATTATTTTTAAAATGACACATACTAAGTAAGTAAATAAATAAATAACACCTATTTAAAGGTAACCTGGTGAAATTTTGGACTCTAAGATTAAACAAAAAATTTTACCATTTTGTAGAAGAAAAAAAACGAAACATGTTATTGACAAAAAAGAACGAGATTAGCTTCTATTTTAATTCTACATATGTTATAAACCTCACAATACATGTTATAATCTCTGCTTTAAACAGTTAATTATATCTTGAGGAGAATAAAAAATAATTAGACAATTGTCTTTTACATTTACTCACACTGTTGTTTGAGAGCTTTTCATCTTTTGGTGGATCAAATTCCCGTTTGATACCATTTTGTCTTCTGCCTAAAAAACTTCCTTTAATCTCTCTTATGGTAGAGGTGTTGACAATGAATTTTCTTTGTATTTGTTTGTCTGAAAAGTTTTAATTTCACCTTCATTTCTGAAAGATATGTTCACTGAGAGTAGAAATCTAGGTTAACAGCCTTTTCTTTTAGTGCTTTAAAGATGTTGTTTTATCATTTCATCACTTGATACTCATCAAATATCAATCTTGTTCCATAGTTTGCTGCAAGAAGTCTGGTTTCACTCTTATCTTTGTACCCCTGTGAGTCATGTGCCCTTTTTCTTCTGGTTGCTTTTAGGATTTTTCTTTTCATTACTGGTTTTCAGTAGTTTTATTTTATTTTATTTTTTAGATTTATTTACTTATTTTAGAGAGAGAGAGAGAAAGAAAGAGAGAGTGGGGGAGGGGCAGAAGGAGAAGGAGCGAGAGAATCTCAAGCAGAAACTCCCCACTGAGCATGCAGCCTGATGCAGGGGCTCAACCTCCAACCGTGAGATTATGACTGAGCTGAAATCAAGAGCTGGAAACTCAACTGACTGAGCCACCCAGACGCCCCTTCAGTAATTTTATTTTAATACACCTTGGTGTGATTTTCCTTAAGTTTACTCTACTAATGGTTTGTTGGGCTTCTTAGAACTGTGTGTTTACAGTTTTCATCAAATTGTGAAAAATTCACACATTATTTTTCTCTGCTAATTTTTCTATCCCTCAGCCCCTTTCTTAGACATCAAGTACATGTATCTTAGCTGCTGGAGGTTGTCCCACAGCTCACTGATGCTCTGGTCATGTTTTTGCCAATCTTTTTTTTTTTTCCCCCTGTGTGCTTTATTTTAGTTTCTATTGCTATATCTTTAAGTTTTGGTCTTTTCTTCTTCATTCTTACTTAATATTGATTCCATCCAGTGTACTTTTCGACTCAGCTGTCATATTTGTTATCTCTAGAAGTTCCAATTGAGTCTTTTTTCTCCTCATCATGCTCATGAATACCCTTTACATGCTTAAGCATATTTATAGCATTAATATAGTATAATAATAGCTATATTAATGCCCATGGTTGGTAAGTCCATCATCTCTGTCATTTCTCGATCTGACTGATTCTTTTTTTTCTCTGAGTTATGGCTTCTTTGCATGCAAATAATTTTTTTCTATTTAACAAACATGTGAATTTTACATTGTCCTGTCCTGGATTTTGTTACATTCCTTTTTACTGACACATAATTTACTTGCAGATCACTTTGATTATTTCAAGTCTTTCTTTCAAGCTTTGTTGGGATGGTTCCAGAACAATCTTAATTCTAAATCTGCTTTATCACCATTATTAAGGTGATACTCTCCCAAGTACTCTATTCAGTGCCCTGTATCTTAGAAGTTAGATCTTTCCTTCTGGCTAGTAGGAATACAAAATATTTCCAACTCTGTGTGAGCTGCTGGAATCAAGAGAACCACTTTCTTTTTCTTTCTCCACATTCTTGAATGTGCAGATCAGTATTCAACCAGAACTGATGGAACCCTTCTGCAGACATTCGGGTCTCACTGTATGCAACTGCCACCTCCACAGTACACTATCCTACAAATCCTGGCAACCTTGACCTACCTGAAATCTAAACTCTGTCTTCTCAACTCATGGAGAACATTGAGCTCTGTTTAGTTTTCCTCTCCCTGCTACTGTCCATAAAATGCCTCCAGACAGAAAGCAGGAAGATGTTGCAGCTCATTTGTTCTCTTCTTCAGGGATCACAGACCTGTGCTGCCTAACAGCCAACAACTGAAAACAGCTGTTTTATATATTGCGCCCATTACTCTAGTTCTGTACCGTGGGAAGGTAATTTCCAGAACAATTAATCCCTCTTGGCGAGACAATGATTATTTCTTAGGAACAATATAAAATATGTAATGGTTCAATGTACAAAAAAAATCTTACCCAGTTATCTTGGGCCAGTTATTTAGTCCAAATTTCTCATCAACAACTCCTCCAAGGATGAATTAAGGGCATCCTACTCCCATATTCCTAGTGTGTATATCATTTACACTACTGTGAGTTGTGAAAACGAAGCTACTTTCTTCATGCCATTAGTGTATGGTCCAGTATGACACACAGTAAGTGGTGAATAAATGTTTCCTGGGTAAATAGAATTGCAATGTATACAAAACTGGAATCACTATGTTTAGTATGGGGGAAAAAAGTTTCAGCAGCTATCATAAGCTGCCCATTATATTTCTTTTATATAAAATTCACACACAATAAGGGAAATATAATAGCCCCAGTGGATAAATAGATAAAAAACAGAAACAAACATATCACACAAAAAATACAACTGTTAAACATGTTTCAACATATGTTGAAATATGTCTAAGGTTGATAGTAGTCAAATAAACAGAAATTAAAATAATCAAGTACCATTTAATCCTTATTACTTTCCTCCCAAATTTTAATAAATATATATGTGTTGAATTATATATGTATATATATACATAAACATACAGACACATACTGGTGAGATTATGGTAATAATAATACACAAAATCTGGTCATGGCAGTGGAATTTAGTAAAATACTTTTTAGAAAGCTAAGATTTGAACCAGTTCTTTCTGTCTATGAAGCTTTTTAAAAACAGATATACTATACTTATTGTGATAGCTAATTTTGTGTGTTAACAGCCATGGTGCCCGGCTGTTTGGTCAAAGAGAGCCTAGATGTTGCTGTGAAGGGGGTTTTTTGTTGTTGTTGTTGTTTTAGATGTGATTAACTTGCATCAGTAGACTTTGAGTAAAGCAGATTACCCTCCATAACCAATCAGTTGAAGGCTTTCAGAAAAAAGACTGAGTTCTCCAAAAGGAAAGAATTCTGTCTCCAGATTATTTTCAGACTCATACTGCAACATCAACTCTTGACAGAATTTATGGGCTGTGTGTGACACATACATTCTATTGGTTCTGTTTCTCTGGAGAACCCTGATGAATACACTTAACAAAAATTCATCCTAAAAAAACATACAAAAGAAGGTGAAACTTATACATATGTGTTTCAATTCTGACTCACCACTTACCTTAATCAAGTTTCTTAAGTTCTTAGTTTGTCACTTCAAAATAAGAATAATAATATCTCTCTTATAGGGCTGCCACAAGATTTAATGAGATAAGATTATTTAAAGTACAAAGTATAGTTCTCTAAATATAGCAAGCACTCAACAATGGATAGGAATTACTACTGCATAAATTATATCTTTATAATCATAATAGATATAAATATTGCTAAATATAAACACTGATATACATCAATAAAGAAACAAAGACAAGCAAAGAAAAAGCAGCTAATGTCTAGTAAGGAGCTATGATGCCCTGGGCATTTTTTGTAACTCCTTAAATTATAAAAGCTCTATAAGGGGGATGTATTAATGTCACTTTACAGACAATGAAACTGGGCACTGGAAAGCTAAATAATTTGACCTATGCCATATAATAAATAAATGATAAAATGAGATTCAGTAAAAGTCTGTTTGATTTAAAAATTCAGAGTTCTTTTAACTATATCATACTTGCCTCTCTAGAAAGGTATTTCTTCCAATTCAAATATTATTGATGATAATTACTAAAACTATGTAACAACATGTAAAACCCATAAAATGTTAGATAGAAAAGCATGACATAAAACTGTATGATTATTATGAATGAACCTATATAAAATAAGTGCAAATGGAAAATGACATAAATACAACAAAAAGTGAGAACATAAAAAGACTTTTAACTTTGAAGAAGAATACAACTGATATTTTTGTGAATTTACAAATTCTTAATACTGAAATAATTTGTGATTTTCCCCCTTTCATTAAATAAAACATACCTAAAAACTGAAAGTTACTTATTTGGACTCCAAATAAGTTCACTTTATTTACTTATTTTTTGTTATTACATTTTTAAAATTGATTTCTTCTGTTATAACTGTTCTTTTTTAATTAAAATTCAATTAATTAACATATAACATATTACTACTTTCAGAGGTAGAGCTCAGTATTCATCAGTCTTATATAACCCCCAGGGCTAATTACCTCATGTGCCCACCTTAATGTCCATCACCCAGTTACCCTACCCCCATTCCTCCCTCCCCTACAGCAACCCTTAGTTTGTTTCCTATGGTTATGAGCCTCTTAGGCACTTGGAAGGCTCAGATGGTTAAGCACCTGCCTTCAGCTCAAGTCATGATCCCTGGGTCCGAGGATCAAGCCCCACATTGGGCTCCCTGTTTAGTGGAGAGTCTGCTTCTGCCTCTGCCCTCCCCCTGCTTGTGCTCGCTATCTCCTTCAAGTAAATAAATATTTTTTAAAAGTGTCTCTTATGGTTTGTCTCCCTCTCTGATTTCCTCTGGCTTTATTTTTCTCTCCCTTCCCCTATGATTCTCTGTTTTGTTTCTTAAACTATACATATTAGTAAAATCATATAATTGCCTTTCTCTGGCTGACTTATTATTTCACTGAGCATAATACCCTCTAGTTCCATCCACATCATGCAAATGGTAATATTTTATTTCTTTGATGACTGAATAGTATTCCATGGCATGTATGTGTATAAATGTGCACGCGCATGTGTGTGTGTATCTCCATTATCCATTCATTTATCAATGGACATCTGGGTTCTTTCCATAGTTTGGCTATTGTGGACATTGCTGCTATAAACATTGGGGTGTAGGTACCCCTTCGGATCACTACATTTGTATCTTTGGGGTAAATACCCATTAGTGCAATTGCTGGGTGATAGGGTAGTTCTATTTCCAACCTTTTGAAGAACCTCCATATTGTTTTCCAGAGTGGCTGCACCAGCTTGCATTCCCACCAACAGTGTAAGAGGGCTCCCCTTTCTCCACATCCTCACCAACATCTGTTATTTCCTGAGTGTTTAGTTGTAGCCATTCTGACTGGTGTGAGGTGGTATCTCATTGTGGTTTTGGTTTGTATTTCCCTGATGTTGAGTGATGTGGACCATTTTTTCATGTGTCTATGGCCATCTGTATATCTTCCTTGGAGAATGTCTGTTCATGTCTTCTGTCCATTTCTTGATTGGATTATTTGCTCTTCGGGTGTTTAGTTTCATAAATTCTTTATAAATTTTGGATACTAGCCCTTTATCAGTTAAGACATTTGTAAATATCTTGTCCCATTCTGTTGGTTTTCTTTTGGTTTTGTTGACTGTTTCCTTTGTTGTGAAGAAGCATTTTATCTTGATGAACTCCTAATAGTTCATTTTTGCCTTTGTTTCCCTTACCTTTGGAGACATGTCTAGCAGGAAGTTGCTGTGGCCAAGGTCAACGGGGTTGCTGCCTGTTTTGTCCTCTAGGATTTTGATGGAACCCTGTCTCACATTTAGGTCTTTTGTCCATTCTGAGTATATTTTTGTGTATGGTTTAAGAAAATGGTCCAGTTTCATTCTTCTGCATGTGGCTGTCCAATTTTCCCAACATCATTTGTTGAGAGACTGTCTTTTCTCCATCGAATATTCTTTCATGCTTTGTCAAAGATAGTTGACCACAGAATTGAGGATCCATTTCTGGGTTCTCTATTCTGTTCCATTGTTCTATGTGTCTGTTTTTGTGCCAGTGCCCTACTGTCTTGATTATTACAGCCTTGTAATAGAGCTTGAAGGCCAGAAATGTGATGCCGCCAGCCTTGGTTTTCTTTTTGAACATTTCTTTGGCTATTCAGGGTCTTTTCTGGTTCCATACAAATTTTAGGATTATTTGTTCCAGCTCTGAGAAAAATATCGATGGTATTTTGATAGGGATTGCATTGAATGTATAGATTGTTCTGGGTAGCATAGACATTTTAACAATATTTGTTTATCCAATCCAGAACGTGGAATGTTTTTCCATTTCTTTGTGTCTTCCTTGATTTCTTTCATGAGTGTGCTATAGGTTTCAGAGTACAGATCCTTTGCCTCTTTGGTTATGTTTATTCCTGGGTATCTTATGGTTTTTGGTGCCATTGTAAATGGGATCAACTCCTTAATTTCTCTTTTTCTGTCCCATTGTTAGTGTATAGAAATGCAACTGATTTCTGTGCCTTTATTTTATATCCTGCGACATTTCTGTATGAGTTCTAGCAATTTTGGGGAGGAGCCATTTGCATTTTCCACATAGAATATCATGTCATCTGCAAAGATTGACAGTTTGACTTCTTCTTTGCCAGTTTAGTTGCCATTTATTTCTTTTTATTGTCTGACTGCTGAGGCTAGGACTTTTAGTACTATGTTGGATGGCAGTGGTAAGAGTGGACATCCATGCCATGTTGCTGACCTTAAGGAAAAAGTTCTCAGTTTTTCCCCATTGAGAATGATATTCACTGTGGGCTTTACATAGATGGCTTTTATAATATCCTCTATCCTTACACTGTGAAGAGCTTTAATCAAGAAAGGATGCTGTACTTTGTCAAATGCTTTTTCTGCATTTATTGAGAGGCTCATAGGGTTCTTGTCCTTTCTTTTATTAATGTAGTGCATCACATTGATTGATTTGTGGATGTTGAATCACCCCTGTGGTCCAGGAATAAAGCCCACTTGGTCATGGTGGAGAATTCTTTCATGTACTGTTGGATCCTATTGGCTAGTATCTTGGTGAGAATTTTGGCATCCATGTTCATTAGGGATATTGGCCTCGTAATATCCTTTTTGGTGGGGTCTTTGCCTGGTTTTTGGAACAAGGTAATGCTGTCCTCATAGAAAGAGTTTGGACGTTTTCCTCCCATTTATATTTTTTGAAACAGCTTCTGAAGAATAGGTATTAATTCTTCTTCAAATGTTTGGTAGAATTCCCCTGGGAAGCCACCCAGCCCTGGACTCTTGTTTGTTGGGAGATTTTTGCTTACTGCTTCAATTTCCTTGCTGGTCATGGGTCTGTTAGGGTTTTCTATTTCTTCCTGTTTCCATTTTGATAGTTTATACATCTGTAGGAATGCATCCATTTCTTCCAGATTGCCTAATTTGTTGGCATATAGATGCTCATAATATGTTCTTATAATTGTTTGTATTTCTTCAGTGATGGTTGTGCTCTCTCCTCTTTCATTCATGATTTTATTTATTTGGGTCCTTTCTCTTTTCTTTTTGATAAGTCTGGCCAGAGGTTTATCAATCTCATTAATTCCTTCAAAGAACAAGCTCCTGGTTTCGTTGATCTGTTCTACTGTTCTTTTGGTTTCTATTTCATTGATTGCTGCTCTAATTTTTATTAATTCTCTTCTCCTGCTGGGTTTAGGCCTTATTTGCTGTTCTTTCTCCAGCTTTTCAGGTGTAAGGTTAGGTTGTTTATTTGAGACATTTCTTGTTTCTTGAGAAAGGCTTGTTTTGCTATATACTTCCCTCTTAGGACCGCCTTTGCTGTATCCCAAAGGTTTTGAACAGTTGTGTTTTCTTTTTCATTTGATTCCATGAAATTTTTAAATTCTTCTTTAAATTCTTGGTTGACCCATTCATTCTTTAGTAGAACGCTCTTTAACCTCCCTGTATTTGAGTACTTTCCAATTTCCTCTTGTGATTGAGCTCAAGTTTCAAAGCACTGTGGTCTGAAAATATGCAGGGAATGATCCCAATCTTTGGTACCAGTTGAAACCTGACTTGTGACCCAGTATGTGATTTATTTCGAAGAATGTTACATGGCACTCAAGAAGAAATGTGTTGCTTTAGGATGGAATGGTCTGATTATATCTGTGAAGTCTATCTGATTCAGTGTGTCATTCAAACACACTTGTTTCTGTGTTGCTCTTCTGCTTAGATGATCTGTCCATTGCAGTGAGGGGTGTGTTGAAGTCCCTTTTTATAACTATATTATTATCAATTTATTTATTTAATTTTGTTATTAATTGGTTTATATAATTGGCTGCTCCCATGATAGGGGCATAAGTATTTACAGTTGTTAGATCTTCTTGTTGGATTGACCCATTAATTATAATAGTGTCCTTCTTCATCTTTTTTCACAGTCTTTGGTTTAAAATCTAATTTGTCTGATATAAGGATTGCTACCCCAGCTTTCTTTTGATGTTGATTAGCATGATAAATGGTTTTCCACCCCTTCTCTTTAAAAAATCTGGAGGTGTCTTTGGGTCTAAAATGAGTCTCTTGCAGATAGCATATCAGTGGGTCTTTTTTTATCCATTCGGATACCCTGTTTCTTTTGATTGGGGCATTTAGCCCATTTACGTTCAGAGTAACTATTGAAAGATATGAATTTAGTGTCATTGTATTACCGGTAAAGACACTGTTTTTGTATATTGTCTCTGTTCTTTCTGGTCTATGTTAGTTTGGGGCTCTATCTTCAGTTACTGGATCCCCTTTAATATTTCTTGCAGAGCTGGTTTAGTGATCACAAATTCTCTTAGTTTCTGTTTGTCCTGGAAGCTCTTTATCTCTCTTTCTATTCTGAATAACAGCCTTGCTGGATAAAGTATTCTTGTCTGCATGTTTTTCTCATTTAGCACCCTGAATATATCATGTCAGTTCTTTCTGCCCTGCCAAGTCTCTATGGATGCCAGTCTATGCCAGTCAAATATTTCCACCCTTGTAGATTAAGCATCTCTTATCCCCGAACTATTTTCAGGATTTTCTCTTTGTCTCTGAAATTGGCAAGCTTCACTATTATATGTTGAGGTGTTCACCTATTTTTATTGTTTTTGAGGGGGTTTCTCTGTGCCTCCTGGATTTTAATGCCTGTTTCCTTCCCCAGATTAGGAAAGTTCTCCACTATAATCTCCTCAGATATACCTTCTGCCCCTCTCCCCCCTCTTTTTTCTTCTTCTGGGACCCAATTATTCTGTTTCACTTTATGGTATCACTTAGCCCTTGAATTCTCCTCTCTTGATTCAGGAGTTGTTTATCCCTTTTTTCTCAGCTTTTTTATTCTCCATCATCTTGTCTTCTATATCACTAATTCTCTCTTCTGCCTCATTTATCCTAACAGATCCTCCATCATTGATTGCATCTCATTAATAGCATTTTTTATTTTGACTTGGTTAGATTTTACTTCTTTTATTTCCCCAGAAAGGGGTTCTCAAGTGTCTACTATGCTTTTTTCAAGCCCAGCTAGTATCTTTACAATAGTTATTCTGAATTCTATTTCTAACATCTTACTTATATCCATACTGATTAGGGCCCTGCAGTTAGTACTGCCTCTTGTTCTCTTTTTTGAGGTGTTTTTCCATCTTGTCATTCTTTTCAGAGAAGAATAGATGAATGAGAGAACAAAATACTAAAATAGCAACAACCCAGAGAAATATACACTAAACATATCAGAAGAGACCCAAAACCAAAAATAAAATTTAAAAAAGAAAGACTATAATCAAACAGGTAAACAGAACAGAGGAATACATTAGATTCTGGGTGTGTTTTGGTCTGTTTGTCAGAAAACTATGTCCCAAAACTATAAAGAAGGAAAAATTTATTATTTATACAAAAATAAAATTAAATACAATGAAAGGATAGACTTTAACTGTAAAAATGATTATTAAAAGACAGAAAAAGAAAGAAAGAAAGAAAGAAAGAAAGAAAGAAAGAAAGAAAGAAAAAGAAAGAAAGGAAAGAAAGAGAAAGAAAGAAAGAAAGAAAGAAAGAAAGAAAGAAAGAAAGAAAGAAAGAAAGAAAGAAATGGGGGTAGGGAGAGAGGAAGGAAGGGAAAGAAGGAGGACAGGAGAGGAAGGAAAGGAGAGGAGAGGAGGGAGAGAGAGAGGAAAGAAAGAAAGAAAGAAAGAAAGAAAGAAAGAAAGAAAGAAAGAAAGAAAGAAAGAAAGAAAATCAGACAGGTGAACAGAACAGAGCAATACACTAGATTCTGGGTGTATTTTGGTCTGTTAGAAGAAACTATGTTCCAAAATTGTAAAGAAAAATTTACATATATACAAAACTAAAATTAAACACATTGAAAAGATAGAATATAANAAAAAAAAAAAAAAAAAAAATACTTAAATACAATGAAAGGATAATGTAATTGTAAAAATGTAAATTAAAAAGTTTATAAAAAGAGTTGATAAAATAAGAAATTTGTTGAAAAGGAAAAAGAAAAAAATTGAAATTGAAAGACTAAAGAATCATGAGAAAAAAACATGAATTCTATATACTATTTTCCCTAGCACTAGAATTTTGCAGTTCTGTGTGATTGGTAAACTTGGTCTTGCCTGGATGTTCTTGCTGATCTTCGGAAGGAGGGGCCTGTCATGCTGATTCTCAGGTTTCTTTGCCTGGGCGGGCATTGCACTGCCCTTGCCAGGGGCCTGGGCTCCTGTAAGTGCTCTGGATTGCTCTATGTCTTTTGTTCCCTAAAGGCTTTCCACATTGCTTCAGAGGATGAGAGCGAAAATGGCAGCCTCCTGATCTCTAGCCCTGGAGCTGAAAGTTTGCGGCCCCCACTCTTCAATGAGCCCTCACAGAATAGCAGTCATTCATTCTTGTCTCCCTGGTTTCTGTCCACACTCTGTGTTCACCCAGACTGTGATGAGCATTTTTATCTCAGGCATGTAAGCCCATTTTGAGTCTCCAAACTTTGCAGATTCCTGTGGTGCACACCTGCGCCCCTCCTCCCGGGGTGGGGGGAGGTCTCACCGCGGTTTGGGGTTTATGGCAACACTGAGCTGAAAGCCCACTCCTGGGCTCACTGATTGCAGCTGGCTTTCCCGCTCCAATGCTTGGGAACTCTGCCACACTCGGGCACCCCCATTCTTTCTCTGACCCCGGGGATCCTCATACCACACCTGTCCTACCTAGGATTCAGCCCCACTTCGTCACCTGAGTGCATTTCATACAGGGATATCACTCACTGGAGCAGACTTCTAAAAGTTCCAATTTTGTGCTCCACTGCTCTATCACTTTCCGGTAGCTGGCTTATGGAGGCTCCCACCCCCCGCAGTTTATCTTCACATATATCACCTCAGATTCACGTCTCTGCACCTCCTACCTTGCAGAAAGTGGTCGCCTTTCTATTTGTAGAGTTGCAGCAATTCTTTTCTTAGATCTCCGGTTGAGTTCACAGGTATTCAGACTGATTTGATAGCTATCTAGCTGAATTCCTAGGATCAGACAAAACTAAGGTCTCCTCCTCCTCCATCTTCCCGTCTCTGAAGCTAAGTGCACTTTTTTAAAAAAATAAGTTATTTACAGAGAAATTAAAATAAATTCTACCATGAAAATAAACTCTATACTACATCACTCACTTACTCATTCATTTGTTTCATTTATTTAGACAATAAATACTGATTAAGATACTGCTTTGACTACAGGTAATATAAATCAATAAATAATACAGAGGCTTCACTTAATTTTAATGTAGTTTATATTCTAGTTGTGAGGAGAAAAGGATGACAACTGACAAATAAACCAGCAAATAAATAAGAAACTATCAGATAATTAAAGTTCATGCAGAGAACTCAAACTCAAAATGACTGCATGGCTTCTTTAGATTGTATTATAGGGACACAACTCTGTAAGAGCTTCTCTAAGAAGCTTTTTTTAAAATGAAACCAACCTAACAATTAGAGTCAGCCATGTGGAGGTTAAGAACCAGACAGAAGGACACATAAAGCAAAGGAGAAATCAGGACTAAGCTTTGTGTGTTGTAGGCAGAATTCTAAGATGGCCCCCAAGATTTCTACCTCCTGGTTAATATATACCATATAATCCCCTCCCCTCAGGTATCAGCCCAATCTGTGAGTGAGATGAGATATAACTCCTATATAATGTTATATGGCAAAAATGATTTCGTAGATGTAATTAGGCTCTCTAATCAGAAAACTCTGAGTTAAGCAAAAGGGACACTATTTTAGTTGGGCCAAACCTAATTCAGTTAGTGACTGCAGCTATTCCTCAAATCAGAAGGATTTACCTGCTTTGAAAAACTAAGCTTCTATGTTGTGAAAAGGTCATGTGCTAGAATCTGAGACCAGCCTCTAGACGTTGAGAGCAACTCAAGTCTAACAGACCATAAGAAAACAAAGACCTCAGTAATACAGACCTAAAGAAATGGATTCAAACAACAATAACACATGATCTTGGAAAAGAACAGCTGAGTTTCAGATGAGACTACAGTCCTGCTAACGTTTTGACTGAAGCCTTGTGAGACCATGAACAGCAGACTCAGTGAAGCCATGCCTAATCTCCTGACCCACAGAAACTGTGAAGTAACAAATGGATGGTGACTTTTTAATTATGAATTCAGCTACACTTTAAAAGATCTCTGTAGAATCAAAAAGATATGCCACTTAAAAGTAAGTTTCATTAATTTCATGATTTATGAATGAATGAATATGTGGTTCATTGTTCATACATATTAAAATTACTTAGAAAACTCAAATTTCGTAAAGAAGATTCCCATAAAGTGGCATGAAGTGATTTCCAGGGTATATTGTTAAGTGAAAAAAAAAGCTTCATGTCTACTCAACTTTAAGATTAACTATACCCCTAGAGTAATGAAGACAGTGTGGTACTGGTGAAAGAATAAACAAGTAAATTAGTGGAACAGAATAGAGAGCTCAGAAACAGAACTACACAAATATAGTCAACAGATCTTTGACAAGAGGGCAAAGGCAATTCGATGGAGAAAGGATAGTCCTTCAACAAATGGTGCTAAAACATCTGGACATACACATGCAAAAAAAAAATGAATTTAGACACAAGCCTTACACCTTTCATGAACTAACTCAAATGGATTATAAATCTAAATGTAAAATATAAAACTATAGAACTTCTAGAAGGTAACAGGAGAAAGTCTAGGTGACCGTGTACTTAGTGATGACATTTTAGATACAATACCAAAAGCATGATCCATTAAAGGAAAAAAATTGATACACTGGACTTCAGGAAAACTAAAAACTCCTGCTCTGAGAAAAATGCTCTTAAAAGAATGAAAAGACAGCTACAGACTGGGAGAAAATCTCTGTAAAATGTATTTGATAAAGACTGGTATCCAAAATATACAAAATAACTTTTAAAATGTAACAATAAGAGAACGAATAACTCATTTTTTTAAACGGGCAAAAGATCTGAACAGATACTTCACCAAAGAAGATATACAGATAGCAAATAAGTATGTGAAAAGATATTAACATCATATGTCTTCCGAGAATTGCAAATTATAACAATAATGACATACACCTAACACATCTAGTAGAATGGCCTAACCCCAGAAAATTGATAACACCAAATGTTGTTAAGAATATAGAGCAACAGGAACTCTCATTGCTAGTGGGAATGCAAAATGGTGCAGCCAGTTTGGAGGTTTCTTAGTTTCTAACCATAGTCTCACCATTCAATCCAGCAGTCATACTCATTGGCATTTACCCAAATGAACTGAAGACATATCCACATAAAAACTTACACAAGAATGTTTAAAGAAGTTTTAGTCATGATTGCTAAAACATAGAAAGGATCAAGATGCCCTTGAATAGCTGAATGAATAAACAAACTGTGGTACATCCATACAATGGAATATTATACAGTACTAAAAAGAAAGGAGCTATCAAGACATGAAAATACAGGAAGGAAACTTAAATGCATGTTGTTAAATGAAGGAAGCCACTGTGAAAAGGCCATGTAATCATATTTTATGATTCTAACCAAATGAGATTCTGAAAGAGGCAGAACTACAGAGATTCACTGGTTGCCAGGTATTAGAGGTCGAGGGATGAATAAGTGAAGCTGAGGAGATTTTTACAGCAATGAAACTCTTCTGTATGACACGTAGTGGTGGATTCATAACATTATGCATTTGTCAAAACCCACATAGCAGTACAACACAAAGACTGAACCCTAATGTAAACAATGGGCATTGGTTAATGATATCATTATTACTTCACTGATTTTAATAAGTATACCATACTAATTCAAGATGTTATTAATAGGGAAAATGGGGAAGGAGGGGATATAAGGGAATTTGCTATACTTACTGCCAAATTTTTCTGTAAACCTAAGATTGCTCTAAAAAATAAATTCTAAACATTGTGTGTCAACTATACTCAAAGTTAAAAAAAAAAGAATGAAAATATATCGCTATCTTATACCATACACAAAAATTAACTCAAAATGGATTACAGTCTTGAATGTAAGATCTGAAACCGTAAAACTTTTTACAAGTAAACATAGGTGGTAAACTCTTTGATAATGGACTTGGTGAGATTTTTTTGGATCTGACTCCAAAAGCAAAGGAAACAAAAGCAAAAATAAACAGGGGGACTACATTAAACTAAAAAGCTTCTGCAAAGCAAAGGAAACCATCAACAAAATGAAAATGCAGCCTACTAAATAGGAGAAAATACTTGCAAGTCATATATCAAATAAAGGGCTACTATCCAAAATATATAAAGAATTCATAAAACTCAATAGCAAAATAAACCAAAAAATCTGATTAAAAAATGGGCAGAGGATCTGAATAGACATTTTCCAAAGAAGACATACAGATGGCCAACAGGCACATGAGAAGATCACTAGCATCAGTATCACAAATCATCATGTAAATGCTAATTAAAACCATAATAAAGTATCGCCTCACACCTGGTAAAATGGCTATTATCAAAAAGCAAGAAATAAAAAGTGGTGGCAAATATATGGAGAAAAGGGAACACTGTGCTCTGTTGGTGGGAATATGAATTGGTATAGCGACTATGGAAAGCAGAATGGAGGTTCCTCAATAGAACAACCATATGATCCAGCAATTCTACTTCCGAGTATTGACCTGAGGAAATCAAAAATACTAATTCAAAAAGATACATGAACAAGTATTGGCAAGGACGTGGAGAAAAAGGAGCCCTCCATGCACTGTTAGTAGAAACGCAAACTGGTGCATCCATTGTGGAAAACAGTATGGAGGTTCCACAAAAAAATAAAAATAGGATTCTCATATGATCCAATAATTACACTACTGGGTATTTACCCAAAGAATACAAAAACACTAATTTGAAAAGCTATATATGCCCCAATGTTTATTGCAGTATCATTTACAATAGCCAAACTGTGGAAGCAACCCAAGTGACCATCAACAGATGAATGGATAAAGAAGTTTTATATGGTTTATAATAAATTTTTAAACACAATACCATTTCCACCCTCAGAACAAAAATAACTGCAAAGAAATCTTGAATTTTACTTGTTAGATCTGATGGTGTTGGTGGTATTAGTGTAGTAATTCTTTTTTTTTTTTTTAAAGATTTTATTTATTTATTCGACAGAGATAGAGACAGCCAGCGAGAGAGGGAACACAGGCAGGGGAAGTGGGAGAGGAAGAAGCAGGCTCATAGCGGAGAAGCCTGACGTGGGGCTCGATCCCATAACGCCGGGATCACGCCCTGAGCCGAAGGCAGACGCTTAACCGCTGTGCCACCCAGGCGCCCCTAGTGTAGTAATTCTAAGTGTGTGTGTATGTGTACACATAAGTGCATGTGCATGTGTTAGAACTGAGTGAATGGACGGTTATACTGATGCTGTTGGGAACCAGAATTCTCACTATGAGAGAAAGGAAATACAAATATAGATCAAATGTTGAGGAGGAAGAACTTTCTAGAACTAGATTAGAATTTGAGTTATCAATGAACTCATGATTAAAATACATATATATAGATATGCTTTCTGGCTCTCTCACTGAAAGGGCATAGAGCAATAACACCCTATAGCTAGTAATATGTATACTTAGGGCCAGGTTTTAGTTTCTTAAGTTTCTGAATATTACTTTCCACAAAAAGGATAATAATAATCTCCTTAGACAAAAGGATGATTTCAGGGCTGAGCGAGCAGACGTTCAAGGAGACTTTGAAACATTTTGCTATTCCGTAAAGGAGGTGCTCAAAACTGATAGAGGTATGTCAAAGGATATAGAAGCCAGCTCCAGTAGGCTCTCACTGGCCAAAATTAGGGACAATCTGAACATCAAAATGAATAATTACAGGAACTGATTATATTACACTAATTCAGAAGAGAGTCCATTAGTCCAAATAAATAAAGGAGGGAGAAGAGATAGCCAAAGAATAATGAATATAAATATAAATAATACTAATAAATAGAAACAAAAATACAAAATGGCAAGTTTATATTACCATTTATAAAATTTTCCCATTTTATAACTGATACAGGTAACAATCCATGAATGCTAAAACCACTGGGGGGGGGTGTAGGATACTCATACAGTTTCTCAAAGAATTGCTCCACGGATTAGTTCTTTATAACTTAGGGCTTATGTGTATTTACAATGAAGAAATGCAGCAGATACAGAGTTAAGCAAGTGATCAGCCTCAACATTGTCATGATGAGACTGGCCACCTGAAGGGATGCTTTGAGGACACATTAACCGACGTAGAATTCTTGCCAAAACCCTAACTTCTAAGGTACCATTTAAATGTGCTCACTTCTTTCCCCCAGCACTGGGATTTTCTAGTCCATGCCATCAGCTCCTTGCATCTGGATAACTGCAACGCCTTCCCAATTACCCTGCTTGTCTTTAGTCTTCCCACTCTGTTCCAGCCTGTACACTGCAGTCAGAGTACATTTTCTAAAATACAAATGTGATCATCTTTTATAACTGACAGTACCTTCCAATGATTTCAAACTACGCCTCAATTTTTTTTTTTATCATGGGTTCACAAAGCCTTTCATGCCACTATTTATCTCTCCAATTAGTTTCTCATCACTTCCTCAGTCCCTACCCTTGTGTAAGTTCCCTCTTATGTATTTAAGTCCCCATTTTGATGAATCTAACCTTCTCCCCCCTTAGGTGGGACATGCTCTTCCCTTCTTGGAAAAATTTTTTCCTCTTTTTGCATGTTTGATGGTTACTCATTCATTCTCAATGTTTCAGCTAAATATGACTACTCTGGAATGTGACAAATAATTGTCTCTTTTTTGCTTTAAGGCCTTATGATGGTTTCCCACTACTCAATCGGTCTCCAAATACACATTCTCTGCCCGGAGGTAATTTATCAAATTATGCTAGACTATCTTATATAGATTATCTTTTTTTCTACTGCCTTTGTTCTTTTTACTATCTCAAACAGACTTGCTTATTCCTCAAAATTTATTCATGCATCCATTTGTTCATTCATTCAAATTCATTCAGCAACACAGGCAATGTGTTTGTGATTCTCCCAAGTTTCATCCCATACTTGGAAATGCATCGATGCTCCTCCTTCATCATGGCCACACACATGCATGCACACACATAGGCGACACATACACAACACATACACACAATCTTCAAATTCTACTCCTTCCATAAATTCTTCTCTAACAGAAAACACATAACCATCTTTCCCATGTATGGTGTTCTAAAGCTGCAGCACCCATGAATCTACCTCTCAAACAACAGATTCTTTTGATAAATACTTTGATTACTGATTTAATTCATGTATTCATCCAGTTTTGCTCATCTTTGTCTCTTCAGTGTTGCCTTTCTTACACTATAAAATCCTAGAGAGTAAAAAATATGCCTTTTCATCCCCTGAATCCTTAGCCTAGCAATCGAGAAGGCTTTCAGTAATACTTCATGAAGATAATACTGCAGCATTATCCACAGTAGATGCAGAATAATGTTGACTGGCAGAACAAAAATAATATCCTTGAAAAATGTTGAAGGATAGGCCTTCTTGTATTGCAGTTTTAAGTATCCTACAACTTCTAGTCAAATCCTTTTACTTGCTAAAAGATGTAAATTTTAAATAATTGGTAGGACTTGCTCAAGATTTTATACTTTGGGGGAGAGTGTATCTTCATCAATGCAAGTAAATGAAACAGAACAGTAAAATAAAAGAATTTTGATAAAGTTATTGCATTTTAATTTCAACAAACAGGTGCCAGCACTGATAAATGGAACCTGAAGATTTAATTCAGTGAAATCTTCTCCTCCAAGCATATTTAAAATAAGCCGTATGCATTTTCCTACATATGATTATTATAATCCTGAAAGCATCTTTTAAATATGGATTATAAATACAGCTGCCTTAAAATGAAACTAAAGCAGATTTCCACCCCCAAGTCTTTAGTAAATAAGAAATTGGTGTAATAGAATTATTTTGAACTTAGAGGGTTAAACCTTCTGACAAAATAACTCATGTTTAATTTTTTAATATATTATGAGCTTACAAGTTTTACAGAATATAATATTTTAAATGCTAAAAGATTTAATGACGCTTGACTCCTTTAATGTTGTAATGTTTCTGTTGTATTGTCCCTCCTCCAAGAGGGACATTTCATGAAAGGAGGCGCCCCCCCATTAGGTAGGGCATGCTCAACAAAGTGCTTGGAATGAACTTAGGGAATTCAAAAGCCCTGATATCCCCTGTATTTCTGAGATATTGGCATTCTAATTGCCAGGATCCACAGGTCCTAACCAGAAACTAACTTCAGAGTATGCTAGAGAATTTATTTTCTGCCATTCAGTAAAACCGTCCTTGACAGTCTCACATCATTGGCTTTGAAGCAGAAAGGGTTTTTGCTTAATGACTACGGAGCACTCTTCCATTCCGTATCTGCTGAACAGGTGCTTCTCTCTTACTTGCAATATCTTATAAGGAATGCAAGAAGCCTACAGACTCTGCTATTCTGAATATCTTCTAAAAAGTTGAGCTTTGGTGGGCATGGAAAGTCCCAAGAAATAATGTTGCAGTTTAACTTTGTTATCAGGACCTAGTTCGTCAAGCTGGGAAATAGGGATCCTAACCCTGCTCCTGATTCACTTTGCTTATTCCATTTTTAGAATTTGTCAGTTACACACCCACTTCCAGATACCAAGGGAGACACTTTGGGGTTGCAAGTGACAGAAATCTAATTTGAACTGGCTTAATCATAAACTCAAACTTATTATCTCTTAGGATCCAGGGAAGGATTAAACAATAAAATGCTAATGAGCCTCAATAAAAATGAACCAACAAGATACGCTCCTGCTTTTTTTTTTTTTTTTTTTTTGCAGGTTAGATTCATTCTCTCTTTTATACACCTTCTTTTTCCACAAGGTGAGAAACATAACCAACAAACATAAGTTCTACACCTGAAAGTTTCTTCAGGTATCAGAAAGAAACACTAACTCTCTTTCTCTCAATTCCAGTTCTAAAATTTCTGAAAATAGAAATATACTATCATTGAGAAGGTATAAGGTGACCAACTGTTCCAGTTTACTTAGAACTAAGGAGTTTCTTAAATGCAGAATTTTCGATGATAAAACCTGAATAGTCCAGGGCAAACCGTTATGGTTGGTCATCCTAGCTCATGTATGGAGGTTGATATTTGTTTATAAGGGAGTGGGAGGCAGGGTAGTGAGCAGTTCCTATGACTGTACAGACAAGGTCATAGACGTCCACTAATCTAATAATTTACTGATGAACTGTGATAGATTACAAAGTGGCCACAGCTCTCTGGAGCTACTTTCATCAAGAAGTGGAGTCTATTTCTCTACCCTTTGAGTATGGGTTCACACTGGGACATGTTCTGACCAACAGCTGTGGTGAAAGAAATATTGTATTAGTTCTAAGCCTAGGCCTCTTAAAGTATTTGACACACCCTCACTCTCTCAAGACCTAAGACCACAATATGAGCCATCCCTGGCTAGCCTGTTGGAGGGCACAAGACCATATTAAGAGTGACCTGACCCTAGGCGTTCCTACTCAGCTGAAGCCATCATTAATTCAGCATCCTCAGCTGACACACCAGTTGGCTTCAGTCACATAAATGAAGCTAGCAAAGATCAGCTGTGCTAGCCCACGACAGGAGAACTAACCAGCTGATCCTAGCTGAAATAGACAAATTGCAGGTGTTCAGCTTAAAAATGGTTGCTGTATTAAGCTGCTAAATTTAGGATGGTGTGTTGCACAACAAAAACTAATAGACACTTTGACCTATTACAGTTGACTATTTGTAATAGTAAATGTAACATGTCTAATGTGTTCAGAGTACTTAGAATCTTTTAAAAAGAAACTGAATTAACTAACTAGCTTTCATTACTCTTCTCAAAATGCTTCTGTATTTAGACAGGTATCCACCATGTGTATGGGTATCTCCCTTTACACTTCAGAACTCCCAAAACACACAATCCTGTTTCATGCCTCATGTCTTCACATATGCTATTCTCACCCCACCCTCCTTATTCACATGTCATAATCCTCTTCTTCATTTAAACTCAGTTCAGTCACCACTTCTGTGAAGTCATCCTGAACCCCACTCTCTTCCTCTGGGAGATTCCCTATTTAGTATTCTATTCCCAGGATATGTTTCTATATTTACATAATCCTGTCTTATAATAATTTCTTTACAAATGTGTCTCCTCACCATCCCATAAGGTCCATGAAGCCAAATCTTTGTATTCCCAGTAACTAACAAAGCCTGGCATAGTGTGAGTGCATCATGGAAGTTCGATAAATTGAATAAGAAACCTAAAATAAGAATATTTTTGTAATTTGGTTTGGATATAAGGCATTATGTACTATTATTTCCGTGATCAGTCTGTGGATAATAGCCATCACATGTGACGTATTTTTGCAGCCAACCCTTGAACAACATGGGTTTGAACTGTGCAGGTCCACTTATTTGCAGATTTTTTCCGATAGACAGTAGAGTACTGTAAATGTATTTTGTCTTCCTTATGATGTTCTTAATATTTTCCTTTTTCTAGCTTAATTTATTATACTAATATAGTATATAATACATAGAATGTACAAAATATGTGTTAATCAACTGTTTATGCCATCAGTAGGGCTTCTGGTGAACAATAAGCTATAATAGTTAACTTTTTGGAGAGTCAAAAAGTTATACATGGATTTTCAACTGTGTGTGGGGGGGGTGGCGGTCCATGCCTCTCAGTTCTGTGTTCAACTGTATTAAGTCGAACTGTATT